>NW_015373891.1:2052054-2060505 GCF_001272555.1 Dufourea novaeangliae | reverse complement strand
CCCCCCCCCCCCCCCCCAACGCAAAATCTACCGCAGCCTAACGAGATTTTTTCTTTTTTTCGCGTGGATATGAAGTGCCGCAAATGCAGAACATTTTTTTGCCCATCGCTCGCCACATCGCTCTTTCTCTCTTCCCTCTTTTTGATCTTCTTTTTTTTTTGGTAATTTTCTTTTCTACTCTCGACGACTCGTCGTCAATCTCTTCGCCCGCCTTCTATCTCTCTTTCTTCTTCCCATCTATCTATCTATCTCTTTTTCTTCTTGCATATATTTTCCATAGATACATTAGATATACATATATATATATATATCTGACGTTGAACGCACACAATGCAATCTATCTCTTTCTATCTCTATAAATATATTCTTTCTGCCTCTATCTATCTTTCTCTCTCTCTTTCTCTCTTAACCGTATTACGCAGATCGTAGGCTTTTCTGAGCTTTCTACTAACTCGCCGAAACGAACGACGTAAAATACAAAAAAAAAAGCTTCACGCGAGTTTCGAAGAATGTCAGGGCTGGGCAAGCATTATGGAGGAGACGTTCGTCGAGTTAAAAAGAACAAAATAAAGTCGATCCAGAGCCTCAACGCTGGGAAACATCCCCCCCCTCGTGTTGTCCGTTCACTCTTTCGTTCGAAACGTGTCCCGCGCGGAAAACCGTGTACAGTAAATCCTCGATGAGTGCTCGAAGGTACTGAACATTATATATTTCGTAAACTAATGGCCATATAGAGCTGAAACAAATACCAATGGCTTCAGAATTTCAAGTTCTATCACTGTACTAATTTTCATTAAAAAGTCAGCATTACATCTTGAGACATCTTCTTGTTAGTGTCGAGGAGTCCTTCGAACACTTATCGTGGACTTACCGTATGGCGTTGCCTCGTTCCGCCACGGGGCGGCGCGCGTAGCGTCGTCGTCGTTCAACGGTGGTTTTCGGCCGATTCGAAAAATTCGCCACCGAACTGTCACTGAATTTTTGTCGACCGCATTAACGGGTTCTCGTCGAGGAAACGAATCGTGAAATGAGAATGGTCGCGAACACGTCCCCCAGACGACACCAGTAATACCCTGGACCATGGATTTTTACGATTTTCTTTTTACCCCCTCCCCCCCCCTTTTTTTTTTTGTATCTCTATCTACGTACACCTGTTACTTTTTTCTCTACCTTTTTTTTTTCTCTTGCACAAAATTCCAGAAAAAAAAACATAATAAACAGAACTGAAAACAGACAAGAAAGTGTAAACAAAGTGACGTCACGAACAGTCGTGGGAGAAATGAAAAAAGAAAATCTGCGTGTGTGCACACACACACGCACACATAAATGGGACTTTTAGGGGACTGTGAAACGACGATCGGTCACCATTTTCGATCTCACGCGTGTGTGTGTGTGTGTGTGTGTGCGCGCGCGTGCGTGCGTGGGTGTTTTGCGGTGCAAAATCGGTTAACAGGATAAAAAGGTGGACACCGGACGAATAGAAAGACCGGGAGGAAAGGAAGCCGACGAGGAATCGTATCGAATCGATCGCCCAACGGCTAACCACTGTACATTTCACGTCTTCTTCGTGGTTTTATTTCCGTCTCTATCTCTCTCACCGCCAATTCACTGTCTCTATCTTCTAGCGCGCGTCTCTTTCACGTCTCTTCTTTCTCTATTTCTCTCTATCTCTATCTGTCTCTCTATCTCTGCATCTATCTATTATTCTACCAACCCCTCTCCTATTCACCAATTGCAGCTTTTCGCCAGCTTGGTCGTAAGGAGTACCCGTTAAATCTGCTGTTCCTTATTATATGCTTAACCATGCATGTATGGCTTGCAGTACCGATTAACCATCGTCGGAAGAATTATCCATCAGATCTGTAAAATGAAATTTCAAACTATCGTAGGATAAAACTGTTTTTCGTTTTGTTTTCAACGATTAATTATTCAATGATTTTGATTTCTTATCGACAGAAGCAATCCGTTGCTTTCACATGAAATTCAATTTCGATCTGTTCTACGATCTGTCGGCGAGCTCATCAGATTCTGGATCGCAAAAGTATTTCTGGACGAATACCAGCGAGTTTCACGCGAATCATCGACGATATATGATTTTCAAGCAATTTTTTCTGACGATTCACCACGGGATCGTTCACGTTATTATTTTCTAGTTTCGAAGTAAATTACTGCTGATGTCGCAAATTAACAGCATGGAACAATGATATTGTTCACGCTACACGCGAACGCCATCGCAATACAGGGTGTGACAAAAATGTTGGAGGACCTGGAAATGGGAGACTACTGACGTAATTTCAAACAAGTTTTTCCTTAGCTAAAATGTTATCCGAGGCTTCGTTCACGAGATATTAACGAAAAACCCCGACCAATCAGAGCGCTGCGATTGGTAGCCAAGGTTACCGCGGGAACCCGGCCGGCAGACTCGCGCTCTGATTGGTCGCGGTTTTTCGTTAATATCTCGTTAACGAAGCATCTGACAATATTTTTGCTAAGGAAAAACTTGTTTGAAATTACGTCAGTAGTCTCCCATTTCCGGGTCCTCCAACATATTTGTTACACCCTGTATATCTTTCTTTCTCTTATTGACACTAGGTTTACGGACATTTTTTATATACCTATCTCTACGGACACGCGTCAACGAAACTGCACATTTTCTATAAAAAGAAAACTTCTTTTATTTAACACTAGATAAACGTGAAAGACTTTTGAAAATTTAGAAATTTAGAAATTGTCTGATTTCTTCACTTTCATATCAAGATCTGAGAAAATGTATTGTCATAACATTTTAATCGTCGTTGTAAGAGTGTATTGACAAGTCATTTTGACTTGCTTGGTAGTTCTAGTGTTAATACTCAATTTACGATCGCGTCAAATTGACGTGTACCGGTAGAGATAGGTATACCACATAGAGAATTTCGAGATTACAAGGCATTCAAAATTCGTCAAAATGACGCGTCCCGTAAAGCTAGTGTTAACTTCGGTTCCGGCCGATCGCGAGGAGAATCGAGACGATTCGATCGCGTCGCCGATGACACAACGATTCGTTGGGCTTCAGAGATCGCGAGAGGGAAGTATGGCACTTCATATTCCCCGCGAGGGAAGAAAAGAAAAGAACAAATAAACGATAATCTACACGTTTCACGATAAAAAAAAAAACAGAATCGTGTTCGTAAAATCGGTAGGAAGGAATATTAAGGAATATTAAAAACGGGCGAGGACATTTTCTACGAGCATCGTAGGACGTACATTAAACAATAAATATCGCTGATAAAATCGTAGGTATACAGGGTGTCCCACCTAACGTGAGCGCCTTCGATATGTCACTTGTTTTTGAAGATAAGAGAAAAAAAATACGACGGGAAAGTATTACTGGGTTACAAGGAGAAAATGCTGTGATAAGTAAAAATTTCTTTCAAGGTCATGTTTTTCGAAATTTCAAGGTCACCTATGCTTTTTTTTAAAGAGGACTACATATTTTTATTAGCGTGGCGTAATCGTCGAGAACGTAACAAATCCAATGACCTATAATAGTGTGACCTTCATGTGACCTTGAGTACGAATAATCCGCAAATCTATGAGAGTATATTCAAATAATAAAAAATATGTATATTAAATGTATCGAAGTTGATGAAAATCACTTCGAGCATTTATTAAAATGAATTTCCCGCGAATCAAAAGCAAGTGAGATACTAAAGGTGGTCACGTTAGGTGAAACACCCTGTACCCGTAGAATGTCACCCGCCTATTGGAACTGTTGCTGCCCCTGTCCCCCTTTCTTTTTTTTTCAGACTGCCCCTAGATCGCGTGTTCGATGAAAAAGAAAAGAAGAATTTTTTTGTCCGTTCACTACATCGTATCTCTTCCAACCGCCCCCCCCCCCGAACGTGTAGCTGGTTGTCTGTCACCTCTTCTCTCTCTCTATCTTTCTCTCCACGCTTTTCTATCTCTGTTCCACTGTTTAACTCTCACGAAGGTGGACTGTCTGGAGGGCCCCGGATTGAAACAGGATCACGAGACCGAAGTGCCATGCTGTGAAATTCTCCGAGCCACCACCCCTGCCCCCACCCCACTTTTTTCTGTCCCCCCTGTGGTTTTTTTTTCTCTCTCTGTGTCGTTCGTCTGACCACCACAAACAATCACCCAGTGTACAAATCACCCCCGAATATCCTTCGTTGTTACGTGTGGTGAAAGTGAAGAAACGATAACGGATTTTCATCTTTCTTCTTCCCTCTCCATCTACTACCCCCCCCCCCACCCGTACATTTGTGTCCCTGTGAAAGAGACGTGAAAGCGAACACGTACACGCGTCTACGATGTCGTAATGGGAACGAGCGAAATTGATTTTGCACCGATTCGCACGCACCACCAGCCTCCCCCCACCGACTGTCAGTGTCCTCTCTTGTCATGGTGTTCAATTGGGCCTGTAAATAGCGAATCCTTTCCGGCGGAAATCTGTTCCTCCACGTTCACTGAACCATTGTCCGTCGCGTTAGCTCACTCGCGTTTAACTGTACAGTAATTAAAGATAAAAATCGCAGGTCGAGTTGATTGTACCTCCCTCTGTATCCCCTTCAGGTGGGAAATATCATTTTCCCTCTGGAGGTGTTTGAACCGGAGAGCAAACAGCTCGATAACGTTATACACAGACGAGAGTACACACTGTTCGATTCAGGAAAATAGGATATCACGTCGAGGTAGACTCGATTAAATTTCCAATCTAAAGAATTAACCGATCCGTCGCGGCTGGCGCGAGAGGAACGGAATTCCATCGGACCAGGAAAGGGATTGTAGTGGACGTTTTACAATTTTATTTCCTTTTTTTTTCTCTCTGTTCTCTTCCCCCCCCCCCCCTGTGGACAAAGAGCTGATCGTGACCAGCCCGAACCCCTGATTGGCCAGAATGAAATTCACATCCTATCATCGCCGTACCCCCTACTCGCCCACCCCCCCCTCTAACCCCAGTTTTATCCCAGGTTTGTTCCACCCACCCCCCTCTTTGTTTCGCTCTCTATGCGCAATACCGTCGATCTCTGCACCCCCTCCGACGGATCTCTCGTTTTTGCACCCATTTCTCCTTGTCTCCCTATTCGACTTGGTCGACCGGAGGGATCGAGGTGGAGGTAAAAACCGGGGAAAGGAGACTTCGAGCGTCTCTCGGAGGGGTGGGGAGAATCCGACAAGTGGCTTCCGTAGGAAGTTTTACCTTTGAGGAAGCCATCCTTTGGAGACACTAGAGAATCAATTCGTTTGAAAGACCCCTCGGAAGAAAAGCGGCCACTTTTACCCGAAGATGAAGGGAAACCCACCCCGCTACCAAACCACCCCTACCAACCTGGCGGCAGGATTCTCTGTCGTTTGCCGGGAGAAGAATAGACTTGACGTATCGTCGGGGCATTAATTCACGTTATTCCGTTTCGCTAAATCGGACACGCTGTTCGACGTTAAACGATGACACAGCGATGTCGGAACGGTTTTTATCAGTACGGCTCGGTTTCTTTGCTCGACCACGCGAAACGAACTTTATGTACCCTGACGAGCAACCTCGGCTTTCACTAGGGAAAAAAAGCGGTGTAAGAGGAGGGAATTGATTATGGAAATAAATGTTAAATCGAATGTTAATTTGGCATAAATTTCAGTAATTCTGAAGGCTCCTTTTTCTACGTCACTTTGTCCCCTAGTGGAAGTTGAGTTTGCTCGTGATTGGCCTGAGTCGATAAGAACTACTATCTAAAATACCTCGTTACCTATTGGTTGTATCAAAAAGCGTTTCAATGAATTACAAATTAATAATTAGTTTTAGTATTTTACTAATTATTCTTATTTTATCATTAATTATTATTTTAATTAATTTTATTCATTTTAAGGAACACATCAGATGGATACAATTCTTATATCTTATTCTTTTGAGATATCAAGGTGACCTTGAGTCGATGGAAGGACGAATTGAACCACCAATAGCATGGTGGTATTAAAAAAAATACATTGACCTAAGAATAAAAACTCGAAGTCACCTCAATATCTAAAAGAAAATCAAATTGTGTCCATTCGATGCGTTCCTTAAAATGTTACATAATTCATTAAAACGTTTTCTGATGCAACCAATAAGTAATAAGTTATTTTAGATACTAGTTCTTATTGATTCACCCTGTATGTCATATATAAAAGGCAACAGATACTTCAGTGAGCAATTGTGTACGTACAAGTTCGATCTACTCGCTGGTCCATCCCGATTTTCTATTTTTCTCCCCTTTACCTGTGCATCCCACCTAATATTCCGTCGTCGACCATCCTCCCCACGGTTCCGGTCGCGATCATTTTTCCCATCCGTTCCCATCATCGTTACCTGGCGTTGCAGTTAATCAGCAAGCCAATTTACTGTCAATCTCGACTGGTCGAGTGGCTCGCTAACCGAACATCTCTGTATTCGCTGCGAATCCGTGTGCCAACCAACCCCCTCCATCCCTTCTCCATACCCGTTCGCCTGCTTTCGGCACGCAGGTAGCATGCTAATTTCTGCTGGTTCACACACCGTTGCTCTGTTTCTATCTATCTATCTGTCTATCTCGTTCTTTCGTCCGCTAATCGATTGCTGCTCGTTCGTTTTCGACCATGTGTGCATACATATATACGTTTTCTCGTTAACACCTGTGTCACATCTTCGTTTTTTTATTTATTTATTTTTTTTTTATTTCTATCTCACGTGTTGTGCTGCGTGTATGTTTTGCTGCTGTGATTAAAGGAAACGTATACGCTTTGTTTGGATGTTTTTAACCACCGTCCAACGTGCTCTCTGTTCCAACGGAAGGAAGAACCTTCCGTCGAGCACATATCGTATATCCTGTTTAAAGATGTTTCCGAAGAACCTCTGTCCAATTGGAAACTCCATTGAGTCAAGATGCGATCGAACCTAGCGAATTGATTTAAGAATGAAAATCTTCTTCGGGGTATATCCTATTGGGAGCTTTCGATAGACGTAGTTTCTTTGGATTCCTTGTTTTCCACGGATGAAAATTCGATGGAAAGCTCGCATGACCACAATCGAATGTAGACTGATCGGGACGTAAGACTAATTCGATTTTCGATCGGTGCAGATCGCGGACTTGAACAGCCAAGTGAACGACCTCCGAGGTAAATTGTAAGTAATCCCTTTTTCGATTCCATTCTGTTCTTCGTTGTACTGGGTGTCCCATTTAACGCGTGCATCTTAAATATTTCACGTTTGATTTGCAGAAAAATTATTTTAACAAATGTCCATCAACTTAGACACATTTTTGCACTAATCCCTCTATTGTGATTGCTTTATTATATAAATCTTACATTTCTGGATTTTTCGTACTCAAGGTCAAATGAAGGTCATATTACTATAAGGTACTGGATTGTTCTTGACCTCGACTATTACGTTACGATGATAAAAATATGCTGTCCCATTTAAAAATACACCGATGACCTAGAAAATTCGAAAAATATGACCTTCAAAAAAATTTTTTGTTTACCACAATATTTACCCCTTTCTACCAAATAACACTGTCCCAATTCATATTTTGTTTGTATCCTCAAAAACAAATAAGATATTCAAGGTGCTCACGTTAAGTTGGACAATCGTTTTGAAAAATCGGTTCTTCGTTTTGGAGAGTTCTAACAATTCGTCGATGTTCGCAGCATGAAACCTACGCTGAAGAAGGTGTCCAAGTACGAGAACAAGTTCGCCAAGCTCCAGAAGAAGGCAGCCGAGTTCAACTTCCGTAACCAGCTGAAACAGGTCAAGAAGAAGGAATTCACCCTCGAAGAGGAGGACAAGGAGGTAAGGACGATCGTTTTCGATAATACCGATCCGATGCTACGATTTTTTTCGCGCAGACAATTTTTTTTCCCCCGCCCGTCGATGGCCGGCCCAGATTTTTGTATTTTCGTTTTTTTCTTTTTCGGGGCCCGATTTGAACGTATTTTCGCTGTCGAAATTCGTCGAAAGTCAAGTTTCACAAGGAATGCAAGACGCTCCTCGATTTACGTTTAGAAGAAATTGAATCTCCTTGCATTTCCGCGCGTCGAAAAAGACCAAGAATCGACGATCTTTTTCGTTCGAACTTTTGAATTTTCCCGCCGCACGACGGGCGGGCCTGTACTACACGTTTTTTCCAGCCATTTGAGAAATACCGTTTTTGTGGCTCTGGTTTTCTTTCCGTGCATCAAAACCCAATTGGCAGGTTTTTCTTTTTTAGTTCCTTGTATCAGTAGTAGTATATCTTTGTACACTATCGTCGTCCCTTTATGGAGATCGCACGCGAAACACGAATTTCTCTGGACATTTTTTGTGAAGTTCCACGGTAATCGACCACGTGATCGAACCGAATCCGATTAGACGTATTTTTTTTTCTCTGGATCTCCTTAGAGGGACTGTATTTTTGATCCTTTTTCGTTACTATTTTTCTCGTGTATACGTACAAACCTTCC
>NW_015373891.1:1834549-2052024 GCF_001272555.1 Dufourea novaeangliae | reverse complement strand
ATTTACAATAAAAATGATCGAACAAAAAAACGAAAAAAAAAAAAAAACAGAACAACAAAAAAACATGATAATTATAATCTCACATCTCGGAACAGAAAACGTACGCGCGTACACAGACGAATGTGACAGTATACCGTCGTTAAAGAGCTTTGTCATTTCGAATATCACGCGATGTGAAACTATTCTCCGCTCGACTTTTTTTCGCGTTTCGATCCTTCAAACGTCACAGACACCCGTGAATTTAGACGCGATCGCCAAGATGTCGTGAGGAGCAATTTTTTTCTTTCTCTTTTCGCGATGATTTTCGAACTTCGCGTTGATCAGCGTGGCTCTCTTTTTCGCCATTTCGTCCTCTCAACCCCCGAACCGTCTGTAAAGAAAAAAATATTGCGGTTCTACAAATGATTTGTTACGAACGATCGTTAGGTTGTGAGCCCGAAGCGTCTCTCGGTTCGGTTGTTTACACCGAATCGGTGAACTCTCGTCAGGGTACGGGAGAGTTAAACGAGAGCGAAGAATCTGTGTCAATAAACGATCGAAGAAAGTGCATGTAAATGGAGGCAGATGTTTTTTCTCGAAGCGTACATTCGTATCTCATTTTTCCATCCTCTTTTTTTTTTTCTCTCTGTGAAACCGTCGTGTCTTTTCGACGTTCCCGTTCATGGGGATTTTTTTTCTCTACTTATTTTTCGCACGGAACTATACTCGATGGCACACCTCGATGATGATTTCGTATATTTTATCCTGTGTAGAACAAAATATATATACATATTATTATATGTATTTTTATTATACTAAATATTTTAGGTTCCGAAATATATACAGGGTGGACCACGAAACGTGATCAGTTTAGTTAAAAGTTTAGTTAAACCTGGAAGTGGACAGAATTTTGTTTGTTGTACTAGAGGCTCCAAAATGTTTATAATAGCACAGAAATTGCGTGAAAGTTTATTAAAATCACGGTAATTAAAAGGGTTTATTAAAATGGTCGAGTATCATCGAGAATCGTTCCGTTCTGCTCTACACTAATTTTTTCTCTGAGCTCTGAGTCTTTTTGCTCTTTTTCCTCCGTTCTACGTTTTTTGCCCCCGCCCTCCGGACGACAAAACCGGGCGGGGTTGATCGTGTCGTTACAAAATCGAGCCTAACTTCCATTCGAACGCGCGTCTACTGTCGTTTCGCTCACTTTTTTTTCTGATTCTTCTTTACCTCGCTGTTGACGCCCATTCCCCGGGTGATCATCCCCCCTATCCGGGGGTGGTAGAACGATCGGTTCGAAAATAAAGACAGTGCTAACGATCGCATAGAAAATTGTAAAGAGAAGCGATAAAAAGGTGAGAATGGCTTACAAAGTGTATATTTAAGACTCACAGACTTTTCTTCCTCATTTCGTACGTTAATGGCAGAAGCGCTTTACTCACAAGTGCCTTTCTTTGTTTTTCTTTCTTTTTTTTTTTTCTTTCTTTTCTCTAGTATTCACACTATCTATCTTCTTTTCTCTCTGTTCTTTTTTCTTTATCTTACTGTTCTTTCTTTCCTGTCTCTTTCTCTCTCTAATCTTTATTTCACACGTTCACTGCGCTCGTATTCCGTTCATTTTCTTCTCCGTCTCTGCACTACGTCGTTCATCATAATACGCGTCAGGCTCTCTCCTTCGCGTGCCAAATGCCCGGCTGATTTCGTTAGGGAAACTGTTCTCGCGAGACTTATGCAGGATGGGTTACCGGGGGTTATACGTATCGAGACGATAAAGTTCGATTACGAATTTATCTCTTTCGCGATATAAACTCTTGTTGCAGCTTGCCTTTGCCGTCATCGTTCGGCTGCCATGCTTCCAGGCTGTACATGTGTAGGATTGTTGTCCCGTCTTGATTGTTTATTTTGTTCCGATTCGCAACCGTGCGTCGATCGTTCCGTGTTAATAAACTGCGGACATTTATTGCTAAACATCTTTTTCACTGAGATTAAGGTGTCATTGGGTTTTGAAACAAGTATCAGCCTTGTTAACCTATTAACCCTGGATGAATCTTTTTTTCTTTAATAAGTTGATATTGTGGTTTTAATATAGTTTCTTATAAGAGAATTCATATTTTCAAAAATGGTTGAAAAATGCCTAAAACTTCTAGAAAATAATACTATAAGATTCGAGATTAATGTTCAATATTGATTACCGACAATAAACTTATTAATCTTTACTTAATAATTGTCAAACGTATCATTATCACAGTATCTGTATTAGTGTACAAAGTTCATTGTGTTCGTCCTTAATACAGCAGAATCTTCAACAAATTACCTTATGATGGACAAATTACACGGTGAACAGGTGACTTTTTATAAAAAATATTCTCTATACTGAATCTTTAAATAAAGTATAAGATCCGTGCAATGCAACTCCATTTGCTCGAACCTGTTCAGAAGCAAGCAAGTTTATCATAACAGATCATATTAAATAATCCTCGACAATGAGCTCTTATTATTGAAATAACTGTTCCAATAATACGAGCTGAAACGCAAGTCCAGTTGTACTTTCAGACGAATTTTCGTTCAATAAATCCCGTTAAGACAGGATCGAATAAATGGAATTTCACTGCGCTGCTGTGATCGTTAATAACGGAGCAAACGTACGTCGTTCACAGAACACAATTGGAATGATCGATGCGCGGTTCAATCATGCCACCGCGGTCGATCGTGACTCATAGACCCCGCGGCGATCCAAGCACGCGACGCCCTCGCGTGGAATCGGAGATCGGGGTCCATGGGTCACGAACGATCGATTGTTAATCGTTAAGTTTATTAATTAGTACGTACGCTCTAATAATTGTCCACGTCTTATCTGTTGACTAATGATGTTGCTCTTGCATTATGTTCGCAGAACGCGTCAAAAGATAAGGTAAAGCTTTAACGATCAACTGGTAGATCGGCATGCTTCCGTAGGGGAGAGTGTGCGTGTGGTTAGAGAAAAAAAAAAAAAAGATAATGCAGACATTAGTATCGCAGGGATTGTGTGAAAGAAAACGATGCAAACAATACGATATTATAGGATAGATAGACACAACGCTTGCCATTCCTTAACGATCCGTATCGCGGCTCACGGTGTCGATGCATCACCGATCGGGCCAACAATTTTTCAATATTCCGTTTCTTTTTACGTTTTACGATCCCCATTTTATTACACGTACGAATTTTTTTTACTGCACACGATTGTCTTGAACGTGATAGGAAGATGTTGAGGAATCGTGTCTTTTTTAAATTTTTGGTTTTTTTCAATATCAGTCTCTTCTCTCGCCACTTTTTCACTAACAATTTGCACGGCTTTGTGGATGACGTCAAAGAGAGAAGATCGGTTAGATCGTTAGTACGTCGACTTTTGAATAAATCGAATTGGTAACGGGAATGTAATACACGGAACACTTAAAATGGAATTCGAAGTTCCAAACGAGGTTATGTTTGCCGTGTTCGGTAGGACACGAGGGACATTTTGATTAACACGTTCACTGGGAGTCAATTTCGGTTGACTTTCCGTTTACGCTGAGTGTATTACTTTATATTTAACCCTTTGCACTCAAACTTTTCGATTTCCCCATAGATTTTGTCACTTCAGAGGGGACAATCAAGTGCAAAGGGTTAAATTTGTATTACATGACGGTCACCGGTGGTCGACGTGGCGTGATCGGAAAGTTCTGTCAATGACTGATGACTAGACTGCGGATGTTTATGCAAATTTAGATTTCTAGGGGTTAATTTACTGGAAGTGGTGTCAATTAGTTATTGCACTACATATCCCTATTGATAAACATTTCAGAATATACAGGGTGAGTCACGTAACGTTTGCACCTCAAATATCTTTATTGTTTTTAAAGATATGTCAAATGTCTAAGAACAAAGTTGAATGGTTTAATGGTACCCACAGGATGGCGAACAACTTTTGTTTTTATATTTTTATATTTAATTCAGTGACTATAATTATTCAAGGTTATTCAAGGTCACGGAAAAAAGGGTGGTTCCATTTTAAAAAAACAAGGTGACTTTGACGTATCTAAAAAAAATGACATAATAACAAAAATTGTTTGCCATCGTGTGAGCCCCATTGGACCATTCAACTTAGTCCTTAAGACATTTTACGTATCTTTAAAAACAACAAATATATTGAGGTGCAAACTTTAGGTGACTCACCCTGTATACATTGTTACAAAATTATTAGTCATTCGAACTTAAAAATTTCTGTGACTCCTTATAAACGTTAAGAAAAATAAAGAAAGGGTATACTTGAAGTCATAACCACAACGGAAATATAAGACACATATACATCATCCCTTTATCTGATCATAATAATTTGATCACCCACTGTATGGTGAATGTTAAAAAATAATTCTAAATAATAAATGCATAAAATCCGCAATCTACCAATGATCAACACTACGGTGAATGTGTTAGTTCTTACCGGTCAATTTTTTCGCCACCCCTCTAGCGGAATATCCACCCCCCTGTCGCCGCGAGAATTTCCACCATGCGTTGCCCCCGCTTTTGCGAAGGTTTACCCTGACCTGGCTAACCGCAGACCCTGGCGTGTGCGAATTTGAGCCGAGCTAAGCTCACCCCCTCCTCGTTGACGGTGCTTCTCACGCGTGTTCTCTGAATTTTGCAGAAGAAACCCGACTGGTCGAAGAAGGGCGAGGAAAAGAAGGTAAAGGAAGAAGAGGTGGAGGCATGAGGTGAAACCTTCGTTCTCGACGTGTATCGAGAAGGGATCGTCCATCTGTCTACCCGATAACATCTCGACGCAAGAACACTCAAAACAAAAAAAAAAAGATCACTTCCTCCGTCGCCACTACCGTTTCTTTGTCTCTCTTATCTTTCTCTGTTTTTTTGTTTTTTAAATCACCAATTAATTTAAACGTCTACCGCTCCCTCCACCCTTGCACGCAGAAATCACGTTATCTTTTTGTTTCTTATCCACGACGAACTGTCGGGGGATATATACGTATGTCTCTCTGTCAACTTGTCCGTCGAATACAACGAAAAGAGAAACAACACCACGGTATCCGATCCAAGAATTTTCAATATCATGTGACTGACCCAAAGAAACCACGTTTTTTTTTTTGCTTCCAGAGTACATGTACATATATTTTTTTAGAAAAAAAAAAAAGAAACAAAGTCCCTACGTATATATCTGTTCGCCGTTTTGTCGACGTTCTTTTAATTTTCTACTCGCCAAGCCCCCCCCCCCCGCCCACAACCCCCCGTGTATACACGTTAACTTTCTGTGAACCGGATCAAAGGGAGAAACGAAGCTTCACGAGACAGCGAATCGTTATTTAAGGTCTATTGTAAAGCAAAATATTTAACGACAATGATAAAACAATGTAATCCGTCTGTGTTCATTCTACCCTTTTCCAAGATCCTGGTCTCATCCCTCTCCTCTGTGGTATTTTCTGTTCTGTGATTTATAAAATCGAAGACGATCGGTAGAATCGAATTCATCGTTATTTAACCGTGGAAAACTCGTTATAAGTGGTCTCGTCTGTTAAAGGTCACGATGTCTATCGGCTGTTTAAGTTTCGCTGTATATAATCGAGTCGTTCCGACGTTGATATAGAATTATACGGCTGATTCAATCACGTTATCGTCGTGATCGACTAGCTCGAACGTTTACAACCGTCGTCTTCGGTTTGAATCAGATGTTCGTGACGAGGTAATAACAGTCCCTGTCGTGTCTCGTGGCTATGTTAAGAGAACGAAGCGTCTTAATGCGCTTGTTAATTCCGCGAACGGCTCAATTACAACGTGATTATCGGGACGGCCACGGTGCAAGAAGCTGAAAACTTTTACCGCCCGGTTCGTGAACCTCTTTGCCACGCGAGGAGAGAGATCCCCGTCGAACGGTCAATGAGCCGTATCGAATGGTGGAGCGCGCACCCGGTCGACCGTGAACAATCCACAGAGAAATTTCACGCCACGTCTTATAAATATCGCGGGGTGCTTCGAGAAAACGGAATCTCTTCGTTGAGTTCGATTTTTGAGAACAGTCGCCAGTGTGCTGGGACGGTTACCGATCGAACGAGTCGGATGGTCGAGTTTATTCGGGAATAATCTGCGAAAATGAAAAAAAAAAAAAAACGTACAACGAAAAATAAATATAAAATGGAAAATATAATATTCTGGATAATTTCGATCTTTTCGTATGTTTTTGAGGAATGTTCAATTAATAGTGTTTTGGTAATATTATTCTGATATCGAAATCGGTAAATTGAGGATTTTTGTGAAAATTAAATAGAAAGCGATTTTATAGAATAATAGATCGATCGATAGGTTTTCGTTACTTTGTTGAAGTTTTTAGTCGAGAAAATTTTTTAACACGTTGAACGCCATAAATAGAAGATTGAGGATATTTGTAAAAATTAGGTGGGAAGCAATTTTAGAGAACAATTAATTCATCTATGAATTCTTCTAATGAAACAATTTTTCTAATGGAACATAAAGTAAAATATATAAATCTTTGAAAGTTTGAATTTATCCTAAATAACATTAACCGATTTATTTTTACATTTAGTGTAATTTCTAATTATTTCAAAAGGGCAACAGTAAACAAAATTTCATTGAATTATTTTTTGACATAAGCGGAAGGCTTAGATCACAGCCCCCTTGAAAAGTGGGGCCAGGGGCTGTAGCCCCAAGCTCCCACCCTTCATTAATTCGGTGCTGAATACAAATAAACAAAAGACGTGGCGTACAGAATGGATTAATCGAATATGTTCTCCGCGGTTCCGTATTTTACCGGGCATTCTATTCAAACGATTCTATTTCCAGCCGAACAAACAAGCACGGTAGGTGCTTCGTTGATTAACTTTCGCTTTAATTACCATTTGCTATGCACAGTGTCCCCTACCTTTATCTTTCAGCTTTTTCGCGCTTTCCACGTATTGTTTACACTGTGACGTAACAAAAGATCGCGCGAGCACATTTCGACGAAACATTATTTTGTCGCGAGGTTATTGTATTTTGCGCGAGCGTGCATTGTCCCCGTTCCGTTTCGATTGTTATTAATTATACGGAGAATTTATCGATCGTTATAAATTATACGGAGAACTTTTTTTCGATCGTTATAAATTATACGGAGAACTTTTTTTCGATCGTTGTTAATTATACGACGACTTTTTTCGATCGTAATAGGGTCATTCCACGCGAAATCGGACATTTTTTGGAGCACCATTTAGGATTTTGTGCAAATTTGGATATATTATAGTCTTTAGCGATATGTAAACGTATCTCGAAGGATTTTTGAAAATTTTTTAAATTAGTGATTTTACACCTGTTTGAAATTTAAGGTCAACCTTTTTTCAATAAATCATAAGTATTGAACTAACAAACTGATCAAAATGAGCTTTGCGGGTACTTACAGTCGAGACATAAGAGTACCGAATAAAAATAATTTCAGTTAAAAAAAGATATTTTTTAATCATTTATTAGGAACCGTTGATTTTACGTTGTCGAACGCGTCGACAGGGAAACTGCGGGACATGACCTCTTGAATGTTACACGCAACGTTATTATCATTCACCGGGACAAATGATGTATCCATAAACGACGGCTTAACGCGAGTACATTCGCGAGAACCCGCGAACCGGCCGTAAATCACGCAATTTAACGCGCGTGCCGTCGACGTGTCGAGCAGATTGCGAGCGAAATTGTATACCGACCGCCGTTGTCCTATC
Organism: Dufourea novaeangliae; assembly: GCF_001272555.1. Lineage (NCBI taxonomy): Eukaryota > Metazoa > Arthropoda > Insecta > Hymenoptera > Halictidae > Dufourea > Dufourea novaeangliae. The sequence continues at coordinate 2,044,312 of NW_015373891.1, read as the reverse complement.
GAATTAAACAGCGGGCGGAAAAAAAGCAAACGGTGGTGGACACGCTCACGGAAAAAAACAAACGATATTGCATTTATTTTTCTGAGAGTATACTTTGCAAACGTGCTAGCGCGCTGTCGAGATATTACTGTGATTTTTTTAAGAATTTACTAACCAGTTATATTGACTGTTTTGGTAGTTGTGGTGTTAAAAAGTGGACCTTCGAAAATCTTGAAGCTAGGGCAATTGATTTATCTATTTTATACCATCATCTTCAGTAATTTCCACGCAACGTAAAATTTTCCTTCGAATCTGTTTTATGTAGTCAATAATTCTGGCGATATTCCATCTAAAGCTTCGTTTATCTAAATACCAGGAATAGCTCCAATACTTCTGATTGATAGTATACATACAGTGGACAAAACAAATATTTGCACACTCGAGCATTTTATATTGCATACATTGAATCTAATGAAAAATATATATCGTTAAAAATCACGATGTTTGGCCGCTTACCGTAATTAAAGAAAATGCATTACAAATTTAAATATATAGATAAACCATCTGAATTTATGAGGGAACTAATATAATTCTAAAAAATGTGGATGCCTGCAGATATTATTTTATCTATTGTATATCGTCGTTTCAATGGTAAAGTAGCGAGACTATAATTTTTACGTGTCTGACTTAAATGCATGATATTTGATTTTCTATACTTATTCAACTTAATTTTTAACTACGTATACGGTGTACCAATAAATCACTGCTTTTCAGAAAATTCTATGTTTCGTTGTAAATCACTCAAACATTTACACTATCTTCGCAATATTTGTTACCTGCCTCCAGAATCGTATGTCATTTCGACTGAATAAGAAATCGGAAATGTATTTTGATTTTCAATTGCATTTTCATAGTTACTTATTGGAACACCTAATACTTACAAACGCTACAAAATAAACATGAAAGGTTAGTGAATAAAATTGACAGACTGAGGTAATTAACTTTTTATAGTTTCATAATTTTACCATTGGAACGACGATAAATTGACAAACGCACCAAGCAATTCACGCCATCTCTAATGTCAATGAGTGTCGACGCTTAACGATTTAATTTACGACCACGGTATATCGGTCCCACTGACAATATTCCGTGTGGAACGTTGCATGCAAATCGCTTCACTTCATAATTTGGTACAGCAGGAACCAGCGCCGGAACCACCACCAGAAGTTGTCGCACCTACGCCATCCCCACAACCGGAGCCAGCCCCAGCGCCCGCACCTGCGCCCGCACCAGCGGAATCGCCAGCACCACCACCGGCACCGTCGCCGACACCAACGCCAGAACCAGCTCCCCCAGCGGAGGGTGCTCCACCAGCAGCCCCGGCGGAAGGTGCTCCACCTGCGGAGGGAGCACCAGCACCCCCTGCGGAGGGTGCGCCACCTGCTGGTCAGTATACCCGTTTTAACCCTTTAACAACCGAGACCGAAATTCTAAAGCTTCTCACAATGAAATGGCCCCCTAACTTCGGGTCACTGATTTTAATTCTTTCATTTCGAAGTTATTTAAAAATTGGCAAAGATACATTTTGTTGTATTTTTGTGTGTATTATTTACATTATTATTAATATTTTGAAATTGTACCGTTTTTCATTCGTTGCTTTTTGGAAAACTTTTTTACTTTTACTAGAATTATAATAATTCCCATTATAATGTTATTATACGTAAGGGTAACTAAATAACTTTAATCCGTATAGTGCCTTCGTAAAAAAAAAAACAGATTAAACCATATTATCATACCATAAACATACTATATCACTCATCAATATTCTTCATCTGTTTCAACGTCTTTCACGATAACAACCCGAGCCAAGTCGCTTCTTCACGGATGACGGAAGCGGAACACGACGGACGAGATTGTTCTAGCATTTTTCGTGGTAGATGTGTATAGTGTAGAATTAGATGGTGTAAGGTGCATGTGTACTTGTCCAGAGGGCGCGCCAGCAGCTGCATCAGCCGAGGGCGCACCACCTCCAGCCGAGGGTGCAGCACCTCCTGCTGAGGGTGCACCGCCAGCGGAAGGAGCGGCTGCACCAGCTGAAGGTGCACCGCCCGCGGAGGGCGCGCCTGCGGCACCACCGGCAGAAGGTGATCTTGCCAGATACATTTTACGGGACCTCGTTGTTTATGTTGTTTTATGTACCCTTATTTATAAACATCCTTTCTAATACCAGACATGGGCAAATTCATTACCTAGATAAAGAGTTTCGAATAACGAATAAAAGATAAGAAAAATGTATTCCGGGATTTTTAATTAGTTGCATTTGGACATTCCAATTTTTATAATAAAACAATATTATTTCTTATATGAGTAGACACTTGGCAAACAATTGTTTAAAGGCGATCTTAAATACTGCTGCTTTCACAATATGTTATTCGAAAGAAATTGTGCCCAACTCTGTCTAATACGAGGATAGCCGTAGGAATTCCAAGCCAAAAGTATGGGACCAAGTCTGATAACTAGACTGCGGATTTTTATGCAGATAAAACGTATCCAAATATGTAACAAATATGTAGGAAATATGCAGAAAATATTTTAATAATAATTGCAAACGATTTTTCCTAAGAACGCTTAGTTTTCGAGAAATTTGATTTTGAACAAAAATTTCATTCATATGGTAAACGTGTGAACGAAGGGGTTAAAGAAAGAGAAGAATATTATTCTAAAACGATTTGGTAAAAGTAATATGCTGAAGCTGATTGCAAATGATTCATATATATATATACTGATCCTATAACTTTTATTACATCGTAACAAAATAATGAGTTACCGTTCCATCAATTATAAACTCTGGGTCCCATACTTTTAGCCATTAGTGTATGTGACAGTAATAATCCAGGAGTAGGAGATGAGGTGGAGTCTCACAAGGGATTATTTTTTAAACTTTAAACCCGACTTAGCGTAGTCGTGCAGTGGTCCTTATTTATAACAATGTTAAAATCTTACCAGTTAATACAGATCCTCTCCAATAAGAATTAATATGACCATTCAAATCACTGCATCCAATAGGAGAATGTATCCCCGCCTCAAATCTCATTTGCTCTTTCATTTCACCCCTTTTAATCGAGACTTGTGCCTCGAGGAGTTTACTAAGAAACTAACTGTATTTCTAAAGGCGCGCCTGCACCTGCACCAGCAGAAGGAGCCCCTGCTGCGCCACCAGCCGAAGGCGCTGCTCCCCCAGCGGAGGGAGCGCCCGCTGCACCTGCAGCCGAAGCGCCAGCAGCACCCCCAGCAGAGGCTGCACCAGCACCAGCGCCCGCTGAAGGAGGTAAATGACATCCTTTCCCTTCTATTTTTCACGATTATTTATTCGTTTCATTCGCAGGATTAACCATTGTCCCTCAATTTTATTTTCCATCTTCTCAATCGATTTTACTTTCTCTTTCACTTCGACGATACAGGCAGCTCATTCATTTGGCTCGTCCATTCCACGCCATTCTCATTCCAGAAATCGATGATCGTTTCAATTAATTCCTTCTTTTCTCCAACTTAATTTCTAGCCAAGGTTGTTTTGATTTTGAGACTTAGAATGACCGTCAGACCCAATCGCCAGATACTCCGTTCGAAATTCGTTACGTACGGTACGTGTTACCTTAAAAGGTATCCATCTGGTAGATGATTAAAAATTGTAGTCGTCAGCCATCAGTAGCGTATTAAAGGAATAGTCGACTAATTACATCATCGATCACACGGTGCACCGTGCCACGGATGACATTTAGCGTCGGAGGAATCGACGAGAATATCAGCGATCCTCGTTGCTTTCGCAATCACTTCGTTCTCCAGTCGTTACTTTTGTACAAGTACCACGGAGAAATGATTCCATTACTGTAAAATTTTCGTATACGTCGTAGTATTAGTGTTATAATAGATTTTCGTATTAACAGAAATCGTAGAAATCGTAGAATATCCTCGAAACTTGGACGAACACAATAGGGGGTAAAGGAACTAAAAAATAGTAACAAGCTAGACCTAAAAGGACTAAATATCGATTATAATTAAAAAACAAAAATTGAATTTCATCCTCTCTTGATAGGGGAACTAACACCAAAGGAAACGGAATTTTCTCGGTCTAAAGTGCCATTTCCCTCTGTTTCTATTTACAGCGCCAGCATCGTAACTTCGTTGAAGTTGGAACGGACGAAGGGTCACCTCGCTATATAATTTCCACTCGTTGACGTCAGAATTTGCATAAAACGTACACGGACAAGCATAGAGCACAGAATACGTATGCGTCGAGCCATATTATTCTCCTCTCGTCACGGTTCACGCGTCCGTTGTTCACCATCGTATTGTCGTCGTCATCGTCATCGTCATCATCGGTCTCATCGTAATCATTTGTTTTCCGTCGTGCGCACGCGTCACGTTTGTGCGTCATCCGTGCCCCCCCCATCGGGGTACGAAATGAACGAAAATGAGAAAAAACAAAAAAAAAAAAAAGATGAAAGAAAGAAGAAATAGAGAAAGGTAGAAAAATGGACACTCGTTGTTGACGTGTTTCACTTCGTTTCCTCCGTGACGTTTTACGACACGTTGTAAAAGTGTCGTGTTACTCATAGCAAATCGAGAATCACCGCGCCCGGCCGCCCGACCAGTTTTCCCTTAAGGTTTCAGCTAATTACACAAAACGGTAATAATAACGAACCTTTCCGTTCGAAGGGAGGGCCTCCGTTGTCCGTGATTTCGTCCATCGACCATGAAATCGAACGATCCACGAAACCTGAAATTTCAGATACGACACTTGTAACATTTATATATAATACGTATGTGTAAATAATTTACGAGGCGTTCTACCGAAGATTATCGCAGCCACCATCGACACGGTTCCTCCAGATGAGAGAATTGGATTTCGTAATAAAAACTTTTCTGCGACAACCAAAAACTTTCTCGCCGTATCAATCACGTGAATACCTTATCGACGAGGCACAGTGTGATTTTACAGCAATATCTAGCGGGGACAAAGTTATTGCACTGAAGAAATACTAGTTTTCCGTTGGTTTTCTGGGTTTTTCTGTTAATAAAAAACACAATTTAACGTATATGTTACATTTACTTGGTAGCATCCAGATACGGAAATATATACAAATTAATACTTAAACTAATAAACTTAGAAAGGAAGAGACCGAAGCGATCTCCACCAATTTTTACGAAATTTTGTTACGAAGATCACACAAAAATACTTTACAAGTATCTTTTCTTACCTACAGTCATCCATGTTGAAGCGGTAAAGACAACCCTCAAAGTTAGGGGTGTAAAACCTATTTGGTCGAATATCTGGAAAACTATTAGAGCCTCTGAAACCGTTCAAATAGCAATATCGCGTACTTTTTTATAAGGAATCCAGCTATATTATTAGATTTCAGAAAAATCTATTTTTTCTAATGATACATGAACCTCTTCAGGGACGAATTTATTAAGACCAGAAAGAATTCTCTTTTATTCTTCGGCTGTATTTAATTAAAATATATTTATAAATATTAACGACAATTAATTGGTAGAATATACTTTTTTGTCGGGCAATTTCCTAGTGAATATTTATAATTTTGGAGTGATGTCTGATTCCAGTGAAAACTAAACGCACACTACGTGCCAGTACCCTTCAAGAGATTAAAAAATATCCATTATTGATTTATGATGCGTTTTTACAAATCCTATCAGTAATATACAATGTGTTTTTACGAATCATCGTTGAAATTGAATTTTGTCACGCCAGATTGCTGAAATATCACACTGAGGGAGGGCTCGGTGCACACGACGTGTCGTCAATGATCGTTCAGATGTGCACGTCGAAAATGGTAGCAAAAATTTGGTCGAATCGTTACGCTGTATATTGTTTCTCCTCGCATTGTCGTACACTGACGTGCAAACTCGGTTTCCGCTAGGGGAAAAAGCGTCGTAGGTGAAGGGTCGTATACCACTTGGTAAATTTATTTTAGGTACTGAAATAAATATTATGTAGAACCAACATTAATTTGGCATAAATTTCAGTAACTCCCGACATTAAGTGATAGAAAGCCCTTACAATAATAATTATATATTATTATAAGGGCTTTCCCTATTATAAGGCCACCCTCCGCCATTTTTTCCCCTACGGGAAGCCGGGTTTGCTCGTAAGGGTACATTCGTATGCACTATTTTATCAAGCGTGTGTAATATTAGGTGTGCACCGAGCTTGAATTCGAACTCGGACCGTTTCTGTTGGAGACGTCGTTCGCTACGTTTCCGCCACTCTCCCGAGCGACTCCAATTAATATTCAGCGCCTCCGGGGCTTTGATTTTCTGTCGCGGGTGCCTTTATTTGGGAACGCTCATTGTCGGTCTACCATCCGTGCCACGGAGTTGATAGAGCTCATTTGTTTACGTTGCTCACCGTCGTGGCTGCGTGTTTTGCTAATGCCTTTGTCGCTTTGTTTCGTCACACGTGCACACTGTTGACGGCCCGGGACAATGGTGGATCGTACGTAATGGAATTTACGTAGGGTCAGTCTTATTGTCAGCGGTCTCCACCCTCCGATATATCCCATTCGCCTGGTGAAATCGATCTTCCCGTGCTATCAAACTAAATTACTGCCATTGCTACGCGTCCTGTATTGAAAGTGCTTATGAGACAGAAAAAAAAAAAATTGTATCGTCATCGTGCGTGCCCATGATCCTCTCTCCTCGTAAACCCTTTTCCCGCGGTTATCGTTATTTGGGCATTTATCTGTGAAAATGAGAGCAGTTGCTTCTGATGTAAATGGACATGTATTATGAATATAACTTAATAGAAACACTTAAGATTTTTATACAACTGCGTAAATACCATGTGGTTCATATAAAACGGGAATATTTTCGCTGGTGGTAATACGCTTTAATAAGCGACACGTGGGAAAGGGTAATGTATCCGAACATTTTTTTCAATGAATTTACTCCAGTACGATTTCTTGAAGTTCGATAGTTTCGAGGTGTTTTAAAATACTTAAGCAATCAGAATTACCTAAAAAGTGCAAAATAGGAATAACTGCGTAATGTTTGAGATGATTTTCCTGAAAGCATATGATCTCCCGAAAACTTCATCGGAGAACTGCGAATGTTTCTGCATAGCCAAAACTTGATCCACTAACCTATTAATAGAAGAATTAGAAATTTATTTCTAGTTCTACGGATTTTATTACGTTAATAATAAGATATACATATAATACTAATAACAAGAATGCTTATTGTGTTCTGTTTGGAGTGCATTTCCGTACACACATATAATTTACAGTCTACCTTCTACATCAATGAGGTATAAATATTATTAAACATCATTATCCGTTTATTCGTGAAAGAGGGCGATCATGTTTCTCGCGTGATTTACTGGAATTAATATTGTTCCGCGTATTTACACATTTATTCATTGTAATGCCAATTTCAGAGCAAGCAGAATATACGCGTTATTTTCCAATGAAATTAAGTGTAAATCGCTTGTGATAATTAGCTTCGTAAACAGACCATTTATTTCTGTCTACCACCACTTTCATGACAACCAAAAGACATTTGGAGTTGAATAAAAGAAAAGTCTGTGGTTTCTTACTCTATTCTCAGGTTAGGAGATCCTATAAATGCGTAAACATTCGCATTCCACCATCAATGGTGTTGTCAGATTGGGCGGTATATTCAAATTTGGGCGACTTTTGTAACTAAAATTGCAATGAATATATCAGAAAAACCGCGAGTCGCACATTGGACAATTTCGAATTTCTATATATTATACGTATTTTTATACATATAATTCATTACACATGTTTGAATATATTACACTCAAAGATGGTTTAATTTAAATATCCCGCGTGTAGAGCACGTTCAAAATTTCTATTGCGACTTCCGGTGATGTTAGACAACCGTGTATTGTGAGAGTCCTACACAAAATCTGGCAACACTGGCCACCAGTACTAATTGTCCGAAAAACGTGGTTTGCATTTCTTCTTTACAATTCCAGTCTAACAATCCGCAGAGTCTCAGAGTGTATAAGCACGTCGGGGTGCAAATACACATCGTGTCGAAAATGCCCGTGTAATATCCGCGTATTCATCTCAAGCAGTAAAACTGACAGATGCAGAATGTAGTGTCGTTAAGTCCGCGCGCGTAATTTGAAACCCGAGGCCGTGCGCCAGGCAGTGAGACCGGCTCGTCCGAGTCAGTCAGTCGCGCTCCAGCCGCCACGGTGGAAGGTGTTCGTCGTGCTTGCGTTTCGTCGATCTTCCCTGCGAACCGTCGAACTATTACCACTCCGAAACGAAACTGACCGGTCGTCAGTCGTGATTATTCTTCGTGATTATTCTTCGTCGAATACTTGTGATCGCGAGTCAGTGCTCCGTTCCGTGTGTTATTGAAATAATCGTGTGGTGTGTCTTGTCCTCTCGCGGGGGGACAGAGCACGTTGTGCGCGCGAACAAGTTGCCGCGGTTACGCAACTCTCGTTGATTCTCGCACAGCACGCGGGAAACGGACGGCGAACTTGCGGTGTATATTCTCTCTCTTCTTCTCCCTGTTTGTATTTTTTGTTTGTTTGCTGCTCGTCGTCACGCGGCCGTCTCAAGGACTGCTCGGTAAGTCTCTACAACTCGTTATTTCATTAGAAACTCTGATGGAACGCCACGGGCAAACGATGTGACAGCGGGGAATGCAGTGGCGTCAAAAAATTACGCTGTTTGTTTTGACAGGTTATGTCTGCGACGTTTGAAGTAACCGTTTACGTGTCGAGGGTTCAAATTGATTGACACCTGCGAACTTGCGTCGTATTTCAGTGTGGAGTAATTAGACTGTGGGTCGTGTGTGTTTATACGTGCAGAACTTGATGGAGTAAACAACGTAATGGTGTTCTATAATGATTCTATTTTAGTCGTTTGGTTGGGCGGGAAATGAATGGCCGTTTGAACGTGTTAAAACGTGTGTTATTGGTGTCCTTGCTATGAAGTTCGGTCGCGTTGTTTCAGTTGATTTTACATGGTGGTGATTCGAGTTTGTAGAAATCTTGTAAATTGTTGTGGTCAGCTTTTTTATCCGTAGAATCTACACAGAATGGTGTTCGGCCGTTCATTTCATACCAACGTAATACATAATTTCAATTCAATAGAAATCTTCATGGAAAAGAATGACTTACATGTAAATATTTTTTTTAAATTCAGATACAATAATGGGAGTTAAAATATCTACAGTCTAATAGTAATTTTTTTGCGCCGATTTGACCCATTGGGCTGAGTAGGGGGTAAATAAGGACTTGCAATAATGTATGGGATTAAGGTTACGTGCTTTACTCTGTGTTTTCTTAACTGCGACACATTCAGAGTAACAAAGACGGAAACATAAAAAAAAACAAACAAACATCGTGGAATGCTTGGTCATCATGTATAATTAACAATATTTCAAATAACATTCTGGACTCATTTTCATTGGGAGAACTTGAAGAATCTACTGATAAAACTTTCAAGAAAATATAGAGATTTAAATTGGTATCTCCGTATGATTCATTACATTGTTACTCGATTTCCGATCCCGGGGACGTTTGAAGAGTTAACAAAGATCGTTTCATCTCACTGTCATTGTTAGGCAACAGTACGTAACGTCGGTAAAAGATCGTCCAACGTCTGTAGATCGTTTCCGCAGTTTAGTTAAACGACAGCTCGTGTGTTACGACTGAAAATTAAAATTTGAATCGGAACTGTAGTCATGCTCTTATGCAACAATTTTTTGCACTGTTTTAAAGAGGCTGTTCAGTCCACTGCGTGGGCGTCACGTGGCCTTGCCGAGTCCACTAATGTTTAGGATCAACCGCGGTCAGGCATGTAATTCAACGCGAATATGTAGCTTGCATTTCAACGTGAAAACCTTGCTACAAAATAACTGAAACCTCGGCTGTGTCCAATCAATCGTATAAACTATTCCGCAAAAAGTTGAACGCGCCTAGAAACGCCTCGGAACAGCTCGAAAGAATGCGAACAGTTTACGAACTTTCCGTGTTAGCGATTTCGCTTCTGTGCCCGTAATCCTCCGATGTAGCTTTTCATTAAAATCATTGCAATAGGATGAATCGAGGAGGCTTCGATACAATGTTAAACAGAAAATATTTTTCTATTTTTTTTTTCTCGAAACCAGGGACCAGAGTTAGGCACAATTTTTGTTCGAATAATACGTAGTGAAAGGCGCCACTATCTAAGAGCGTCATACTGATCTTTGAATGGTTGATGAGATTAAATAATTGTTTGCCAAGTGTCTACTCATTCAAGAAGTATTATTTTATTATAAAAATTGGAATTTCCACGTTTCAGCAGTTACAAATGGCGAAATACTTTTTTAGCTTTTATTCGTTATTCGAAACTGTTTATCTGGATAATGAGTTTGACCATGTCTGCCAGGGACCGTAAGGGTATTTAAAATAAGTTACACTTGGGAATAAATCTTTGAAGATTAATGACTAAGCGTATTTCTTAATATATGCTTGAAGCTTCGGGGATGATTAGCCATGCAAAGCTAATGAAGAAAGTTTGCGCACACATCCGTCCTATTTGACCTTGTTCGGGCGTTATAAGAGTCGTTGCATCTAAACAGTCGTGGACCTATATAGATTATTTTACTCAGTTGTACATTATATAAAAACCTTGCATTGTTATTACCATCATTATCGACACTATGCAATAATTATTAGATCCATCAACTACAAATCCCCTATATTTTCAATAAATTCGTAATATAGTTTAAACTCACAATCATCTTCAAGTCCGTTTCTTTTATTTTTAATGGAATATTTCATTGGAGATAAAAATTACTAAAGTAGCATAAATTTTTGATTTCCTATAAAATATAGAATAAACTTAATAGAACGCAGTCAATGATTTATTGGTGCTACAAATATTTCCTTATTGTGAACATTAATCCAAGGGGAAAGACTTCTGCAAGGACGCTACGCTTGACGGTTTCATAACAAAAACGATTAAGACCGCAGTAACTCGTAAACAAGGTCTGGTGAGAAAAACTCTTCATACAAACTTACATCTAAGTGTCCCACAGTGGTCCAGAATCTATATTTTACAGTACAAAGGGTCAAAAATACATTTAATTTATTTACCAAAACATTCATATTATTATTAACAATGGAAGATTTGACCCGTGCATTATTGTTTTCTTCTGACCCTTTCGTATTGTCGATCCCAATAAAAAAACACACAAAAAATTCAAAAAATTGTTAATGAATGATGAGGATCCTTTAAATCTGAAATCCAGAAATAACAAAATAATTCATCATTTGAAAATGCTATTATTTCAAATAATATTTTTACGTCCATATAACAGTATTAAAAGTAAATTTCCGAAAGAAATTATTTCAAATAGTTATCACTTATTTTCATTTTCAAATAAAATTTTCCCAAGTTTGCTTGAACTAAGGAAGCGTATGATGAGTTGTTAGATTTCGTTTTTGGAGTACACTCTGTACCTACATCCCCGAAAATACCCTCTGTTACATTTTAATCCCCGCTACCAAAGGTTGCCAAACGAACGGCCGACGAAATGCAGATAAATCGTGCGTGATCGATTACGGTCCGCGAATAACGAGTTCGTTAAATCGTTGCGCTGCGTACTTGTTTTGACAGTCATAGAAAGAATTCCGTCGGTTCTTTCCGGTCATACCGGTTCTCCCATCGTGTAAAAGCCTATTCAAGGAGGCGTAGGACAGGACAAGAGGAGCGAGCGAGACCAGCGATCTATCCGTGGCCTGATGTATAGGGGGGGTGGAAAAACAGAGCAACAGAGGGGGGATCCAAGAGGAACGGGTCACTCGACAAGAAATCCTCGACGTGTGACACCGTACACGCCACGTCTCGTGGTTCTCCCCTGTGAGACGAGCGTGCTATATCGGCTACCGTACCGACACGATTTCACGTTAATTCCTCTTCCGGTTTTTGCCGGCGTTTGTCGATCGAGAAGACAGTGCTTCCTGTAACGGAATTGCATAAACTAGTTGCGAACTTTCTTCGAACTTCAGTGCTTTTAGCTCCCGAATGAAAGATATCGACGAGAGGATAAGTAATTAAACGGAAGCACTAAATGGCGTGAATTATTTAAAAGGGCGTACTTAGCAAGTTCCATCTTCAAGAAACTCGAATTCTTTTTCCTTTCGAGTTTGAAAGTATACAGGGTGACCCAAAATAGCTTGGACTCCTGGAAATGAGGGGCTCTCGGGATGATTTGAAATAACTTTTTCTTTAGGAAAAATGTTATCCAAGGCTTTGTTAACGAGATATTAACGAAAAACCCCGACCAATCGGAGCGTAATTGCGCCGGCCGAGTTCCCACGGTAACATTGGCTACGCATTGCAATTGTCTGGGTTTTTCGTTAATATCTCGTTAACAAAGCCTGAGATAAAAATTTTTCTAAGGAAAAAGTTATTTCAAATCATCCCAGGAATCCCTCATTTCTGGGAGTCGAAGCTATTTTTGGACACCCTGTATAGTCTTTGCATTGCCTTTACTTCAATTCTAAGGTTTTACTTGGGAATTGAAGGAAGATAGGTGCATGGAACCATTTTTGGGGTAGTCGATGGTATTTAAGTGTATAATTATATATTCTATTTAGTTAACTATTTATTAGAATTGTGTGGTAGTTATTTTTGAACGTAGATATACACCCAGTCTTTGAATTATCTTACTTTGGTTTCACTTGCAAATTGAAGGAACATTTTTGATAGAGAAAGCTTAAATTCTTAGTAATTGGGATAACCGCACGGTAGCAACTCAGAAGGAAGTTTGAAATTAATGAAAAGGAAATATTTGCAACTGGTATTTCCAACGGGGATTCAGAATTTTCTATAATAGTTGGCAGTTTTTAGTTTACCGTTAACAAATAATTCTGCGAATTGGAAGAAGCGCAAACGGTGCACGAATTTTAGTCCTATCTGCAGAAATTACAGGCAAGGAAGGCTAACACGTGTAGCTAATCACGTTTCTTTTTATAACCCAGGAATGTTCTAATGCAAGCGCAATAAAGATTTTTATCTTTTATCAGATAGAACAATTGACATTTTAAATCCATTATGTGACTATGACCTCTCTTAAAAAAAGAAAGGCAAGGTCACATACATTCCTGGCGAGAAATTTGAAACTACATTCGAATTTTCAATAATCTTGTGTCGTGTAATGAATTTTCAGCCGTTAGAAATTTCGTTAAATTAACGATGATTAACAACAGCGTTGAACTGGTTGCGCATACCGATGCGCATTTTCCATGAATTAACACGTAGAAGCGAGCTTTTAAATTGATCAAATGCAGTTATTTCGTGGTCATAACCATCTGATGCACTGTGAAAGTAAAATACGGGCGAGCTGATGGAAATAACTTTCCGGTCCTTTGATAACGTGATCTGAAGTTGATTTCAATATTGTAATTAGTTTACCCGTGCACGATCACCAAACGTAAAACAAAAAATAAAATAAAATGGTTCGCTGGAATCTTCTTGGACGGTTATGAAAAAACTAATTACTCTTATTTAAAAAGCGTTCTGAAATTGGTTCTTTTCAATTTGCGCTATGGGTATTGGATCGAACACACAGAAATGGCAATCAGTGAAACGCATATTCGACTCGTATCGCTTTGAGTTTCGGAGAGTGAACAAAATAAAAAACGTTCACATGTCGTATAAAGTGTCATTAAAGTTGGAATGTTTATAAAAATTTCGATCAGTGGACTTTGGTTTAGATGCTGCATCATTTTTTGATCACGCAACGACAGATGATTTATATTTTCTATGTATTTCTGCGATCAAGTTTAATATGTCACAAACGTGCATCAAAAGTTTTCTATTCGATCCAATACAGTCTGTCAGCTATGGATTTCCATTTGAACATTATCTGTCGACGATACATTGTCCAGAATAACACGTGTGACCAGCGAAAATGTATATTGCTGTACCCAAGTGTATCGATTGCACTCTCCATTCTTGAGTGGAGTCTGCAATTGTCGGTTATAAAACAGCATTTGCTGATCCCTATATATATTTTACGCTTTCTGTTTTCTGTATTTTCTTTTCTCCCTTCATCCCTTATTACATTCCGTAATACAGTAAACCTTCAATGAGTGTTCGAAGGCTCCTCGGCACTAAAGATAAAATATTTCATAAACTAATGAAGCACTATACTATACCTCGTTAAAAAATCACCGTTACACCTGGTGATCTCACCTTGTCAGTGCCGAGGAGTTTTCGAACATTCATCGAGGATTTACTGTAGTGCCGAGGAGTCTTCGAACACTCATCGAGAATTTACTGTACTACTGCAATTGTATCATCGTCAGGGTGCAATGCAGACGTTATCATTATTCAAGCTCTTGAAACCGGTTGACACGTTCTGGATCGGTCCTCTCCGGTTAGGCTTCTTTCTGTCTTGTGTCCAACGTCCAAGGTGTGCGTAGTTTGAATTCCAGACAGATAGTTGCGGTTTCGCGACGCGGAGTTAAGTGAATCGCGCGCGGGCACGGCTTGCCCAAGGTTGAGGTGTCTTTCGTATTCACAAGCGAAGGCCGAACGAGAACCGACCGACATGAATATTTCCTCTTTGATTTGTTCCGCGGCTCGCTGACTCCCAATTTGCGCAAGAACTTTGCCCAGAACTTTGCCAAGAACGTATGCATACTATCTTGCCCAACCAAGATAGTACCCACAGACGAGGTATAGGCAGGGACTTAAACCGGTATGATTTTGATACCGGTATTATGCCATCAAAGATATATCGAAACCGATATATTACCGAAAATCGAAATAAATACCGGTATTTTTTCGATTTCTATAAGGGTAGGGCTTATACAGGGTTATGTAGGGCAAAGGTACAACCGAAAATACCGGTATAATACCGGTATTATGCCATCAAAGATATACGGAAACCGATATATTACCGAAAATCGAAATAAATACCGGTATTTTTTCGGTTTCTATAAAGGTAGGGCTTATACAGGGTTATGTAGGGCAAAGGTACAACCGAAAATACCGGTATTATGCCATCAAAGATATACGGAAACCGATATATTACCGAAAACCGAAATAAATACCGGTATTTTTTCGGTTTTTATAAGGGTAGGGCTAATATAGGGTTATGTAGGGCAAAGGTACAACCGAGAATACCGGTATAATACCGGTATTATGCTATCAAAGATATACGGAAACCGATATATTACCGAAAACCTAAATAAATACCGGTATTTTTTCGGTTTCCATAAGGATAGGGCTCATATAGGGTTATATTAATATAGGGCGAAGGTACAACCGAAAATGTCAGTATAATACCAGTATTTTACGTTTCGGTAGAAGTCCCTGGGTATAGGAGTAGACATTTCATCCAATGTATTTTTTCGGCCCACTTTTCTGAGGCGACGTCGCCCCATTTCCATTTTAATGTCACTACCCATCGCAGATTCACGGTTCTTATATCGTAGAGGTCGCTAAAATCCCCAGGCTTTTTAAGGTGTCGGTACTACAGTTTAGATGGGTCACCAACTCCCATAAAATGAAAAGTCTATTCTTATATCTCGTCGGTGATAGTACCAATAAGAACAATAACGACCTAGTGACAGGACGCAACGAAGACATATTCAATAAATAAACTGTCGGTTTGGAGGATTACGTGTCCTTTAGATAGAGATACCAAAGGTTAGGCGAAGGATTCATTTTTAGGGTACGAACAATTAGGGGAGGGAAGATCGCGTAAACATGCGACCTGTTTGACCTGCTGACTAATCCCGACCTGAACATCGTTTTTCAGTTGGGGTCCTTTTGGGGCTCCAGCGATTTGTACCTGCTTGTCACGTCATCGAGCTTTTAGGGGATCCTCTTCATCCCCACGAACGATCTGATAGGTAGCTATTTAAGCGAGTTTGGGTGATAGTTAGAATGGATCTTACATGATCTGAGTATACTGATCAGTAGATAGCGGATTTTTATGCATTTATAACAGTTTTTGCAAAATAAAAATTTTACGTAAATTTAATCGTATCTGCTTAATATTGTTAACGTATTAAAACTCCTAGCACAGGAAACAGAGTTCTGTTTGATTTTGTTTTTTGTATATCACTGCCCAAAATTCTGAATTTGCATAAACATCCGCAGTCGACTGATCAGTAATGCTGATAGTACGTGACATTATTTTCGCGATCTCACAGTATTATTATTGGTATATTTAGGTTTCTATCCCCTCCTGGTATTAGGCAATAAGCACCACAGGTACTTAGTACTTTAATAAGCACCTGTGGTGCTTATTGCTCGCTGTGAAAAGGACGACAGGAACGTGAAATGCCGTGATCTTTCGTTCTTCCGTAATCGTGTGTTCCCAAGATAACACACGGGGGCCCTAGCATCGTCGACTTTACTTTCTCACCCTTCTCACCTTGGTACTTTACATTGTTTTGGAATGTTCGTAGATGCAATTACGTGTATACTACACAGAGTGTTAAAAAAAACTATTCAATACTTATGTGGTACATAGGACACACTAATATACAAAAATATTTATATCTCAGAAACGGTTAACCTTTCGACCTATGTTTACTAAGGCTTTTTTACTCAGTACAATAAATCTTCGATAAGTGTTCGAAGGCTCCTTGGCACTAAACATTAAATATTTCATAATATGCGGCTGAAACAAATATCACTGGCTTCAGAATTCCAAGCCCTATCACTGTGTTAAATCTCATTAAAAAGTCAGCGTTACACCTGGGGATCTCTCCTTGTCACTGCCAAGAAGCATCCGAACACTCATCGAGGATTTACTGTACAGCGTGTCCCATGCGCCATATAAATATGGAATAGTTTTTTTAACACCCTGTATAAAAGAAATCCAGATCAAAGTCACTAATGAATTTTAAGACAGTATTTATAAATTCGTTTATCGATCGATAAGAATCGAACTGGATCAGTTACATAGAAGAGCAATTTAAAAACTGTTCATTCCCTAATAGTCGGGCTCACAGAAACATGCATGAAAAATTCCGCGAAGATCCCCTTATCGCTCGATACGCAACACGATAGAGAAGGAGAGTGTCCCGTTTATCGATCGTTTTGATTATACAAAGCCCTATGTTAATATTTCACCTGATACTACCGCATTTCGAGTAACGCGCGTCAACGCAAACACAGCTATCTTTCGCCGTTGAAATATTTCCTTTCGGTGCACGCAACTGGCTCTGCTTCGCCACGAACGTCGTGCTTAACCCTTTCGCTGCTGTGTGCCGCCTACAGGCGTTTCGAAATTTTCTTCAGACTATGCTGTCGCCGTTTATAGGCGTTCAATCGATATCGATCATCGACAATTGTTGGTTAGATCTGTTCTCTCGACAACGACTGCTACGATACGCTTATTATTATTAATTAATTCATTCTTGCCTGCTGGCTACAAAATGGGGTTTGGCTTACAAAATGAATTCATCCATTTATACCTTTGTCAACCATCCTTACATTTAACTTAAATTTTTTCTTCAGAGTAAAAAAAAATATTTGATTGTACATTTTAACTCGGTAGACTGTTTAGATGTTTTGTTTAAAAGAATTTTTTTGTATTTTCAAAAAAAGATTTGTCATTCATATCGCGTTGTATACAGGGTAAACCACGAATCGTGGTCGAAAATGTTTTTATCAGGTATATCTTGGTTTCAAGAGAGCTTCAACGTAATTATAGCAAATTTTTTGTCAACTCTTTTTTTCCATGATTTTTCAAGGTCACCTTCAATTTTTTGCAAATACACCTATAATTTTTTTACGATGAATTCGGTAAGTATCATAACATAACATGTGTTACTTCTTATTTAATTGAATTTTTGAAAGAAAATTGAAGGCGACCTTGAAAAATCATGGAAAAAAAGAGTTGACACAAAATTTGCTATAATCACGTTAAAGCTCTCTTGAAACCAAGCTATACCTGATAAAAACATTTTCGATCGAAGTGCTAATTACAGAGTAATCTCTAATGATCACGATTCGTGGTTCACCCTGTATATTGATGGTTCCATGCCAGAGTACGATGCAGTCAAAGGGTTAACTACTTAAAGAGTCAGGATGACGCTTTTAGATATTGCTGGTATTCGAATAAAATTCTGCCCAACTCCGGTTGCAAGCAAATCGTCCCGCGCCGACTGCGCGAAATTCGGAACGACCCGTAGTCACGTTTCCGCTTACTGTTTTCAATTTAGGATTAAGAGCGCACGGTCCTCGTAGTCGTCGACCAGCTATGGGGACCGTTCGAGCGTTTTGCGGTACCGGAAACCTGGATGGTTCTCCAATTACTGTGAAACACACTCGCGCGAGTCTGTTCTCCGGCGTCGAATATTTACGCCACACGTGGTGCCAATAGTTCGGCAAGAATGAAACCGATAAATATATATACAGTACCGGACAAATGAATTCAGACAAAGACATTTTCCGTTATATTTATTGTTATAGTGATGTTACTGAATTTCTGATTCTTTTAATCAACAATCAAGAACAATTCAACAAGATAGACACATTGCCTAGTGCAGAAAAAAAAATGTAATACCTCTTCGAACCTCTCTTTTCAATAAAAATGTGTACGAATAAATTTATAATATAATTTAAATATGACTATTGATAAATTACGAGTAGTAATACTTCACAGAAATTTGGAACATTTTAAAATTCAACTTGAAAACAAAAAGCCAAAGGCTTAGGATTTGATTTCAGTTCGAAAAATTTTGGGATTTCTTACATTTTTAGGGGTCTTCTTAAATTCTTTCAAGTCCCATGTCACACTCGATATTCTATTAAATATACTTCTGTTGATGTAAACTTCCTACAGTTCCGAAATACAGTAAGAATTGAATTTCTATGCGCAATTAGCTTCGTTTCGTTGATTATTATTAGACTGCAGATTTCATTCATTTATAGCACATACTCTAGAATTCACTATACATAAGTGTTTGATAAATTTTAAAGAAATTTTTATTTTCTTTGGAACTTGGTGGAGCAATAAATAAACTAAACAGATAGTTTCTGTAAATTAACTCCCATAAAATTTATGTTTGCATAAAAATCCGCAGTCTAGTTATTATTAATGTTGTCGCGCAAAGTGTACGTAATATCTTGTTAGCGAATACGTCGCGTTGTAAAGGATACGTCGTTACGTATGCATATGGGTTAACGATTTCTGCGAGTACACGCATGGATGTTCCCATTCTGAGCGTCGAGTGTTTCGTTATCACCGTTATCGCTCACTATACGGCAGAGTCCTGTACGCAGCCCATACTTGCATGGCAGGTGCCGTTTCTGTTCTGCATTCAGAAATGGTCGTTGCAGGAGAATCCTATGAGTTGCAACTAGGCATGCGTTGAATATGAACTAGAACAATTATAATATCTACTTGTAACCACAAACGTACTGTTAAATGTTTGGTGACTACATGGAAGATATAATAATTTCACCAGAATGTAAAGGTATGAGTGAATTTTTTTGGGGAATTTTATGAAACTGACATATTTCAGATTTTTAGAAAAAGATTTAAATTCGGAATCAAAGATACAATAAAAATAGCAAATATGATATTAAGAATCATTAAAATTCTAAAAGACAGCAACATGTAACATTTTATAAATATAAGTACATATATAGTAGTGGAGACATAATTTTTATCCGATTCAACGAGTTTCTATACTCTCTATCAAACCCAGTAAGATACTTACGGGAACAAAGAAATTCCTACTTTTGTTCTGGGCTTTATGGATCACAATGTACATATAAAATGTCATTTTGCATAAAAATCTGCAGTTTAATGATGAGCGGTGAAGTCAACGCATAAATACTTGTATTGTTAATAACAATGACGTGAAGGGTGAGAAAGAGAGAAACAAGAGTATAAACTGTGGCATTGAACGTGTTAAGAAGTTGAGGAAGCAGATTTTTTAGAAAGGTTCAATTGTATTCTCGCTATTCGAGGCTTTCTGTCGCATTGAATGCGTGACTGAAAGCGATATTGTTCGCGTCTCGAAGATGACGAAGCGTTATGGGACCCATGGTCAAGACTCTGCTTGAAAATTCAAGGGTCAATAAACACGTCGACCCCGTGGCTCGCGGAGGTGCGAACCGTCCAGGCCTCGAACAACACCGAAACGCATTTTTTACCTGTCGAGAACGGACGTGGAACGTTTTGCTGAAATGTCAGTGCCTATACTGTTTCTAAGAATATTAACGACAATAAGGTCAATGTCCCTATTTCTAATCATGTAAGAGTTCTGCTATCGCAGGAATTGATTTTTATTATTTGTTTATGCAACAATCGATAAAAAAAACTTATTAGACAATTGATGTACAGTTTAACTATTTTGACTATTAACAGTTAGTAATTTTTTTAGTTTTTACGACAAAAGTTATTTATGACTTGACCCAATAAAAGCAGAAAGAAACACCATCAGAGTTTACTAATTCAATATTATTACATGTTTAATATTCATCTTTGACTGTAATCCAGAATTTTGTATTCTAATTAAGTATTAGTTATAGAATATAGATAAATACATTTAATTCTATTCTTATATGGATTTTTTGTATGGCCTTGCCATTAAATCAAACATCAAGTTCTCATTTTACAGTATGTATTTATATCTAACATGTTTGAAACAAATTGATCTTGCAAAAATCTCCAAAGAACAATCTCTTCCACGGGTGGTTTTCTTCAGAATTTATCTATTATGTACAATTAATGGCGCAAACCGGGAGTGAGGTTCAGTGAAGACCACGTCCTTACTGTTAAACTTAACACAGATTAAAGAATATTGTCATGCATAACAAATAATTATCTCTGGTACCGCAGGTAGTGCATTATCATAGGTCGAGTCAGAAATAACTTCTGTCACAGACCACGTGCAAAATTCAACGAACGTCGCTTGAAACCACAGTAACCATAACTATCCTTAACTTTACTGGTCGTGCAATTTATTAATTACCACGAGAACATGGCAGATAAAACTGATTGTATCTCTTCGACAGGGTACAAATGTGGAAAAAACACAAATGAAAGTTATATTTATGATTCAACCCCAGCGGGAATCAGTTTCCCCGAATGAATTCCAACCAAACAATTTATATTCGCATCCGTTAGCGTTTATCATTCCACGTGAAAACAGCCGGAAAATTCCGGGGAAAATGGGGTTTTTAAAGACCCCCGGTGGCAAAGTTTGCTGAGATCGTTTCGCGGAGATAGCCGCGAAGAAAGGAGACAAAAGGCGCGAAACGGTCCCAGGGGTAGGTGAACCTTAATGAACGCATTAAAATTAAAAACACCCACCGTGCTCTATTTTCTGGGGAAGGGGGGGGGGGTTGCTGTTTGCACAGGCGGGATCGCGAAAACTATGCGACTTCGTAAGTACCACGCAGCAATCAGTGGACAAAAAACGAAAAATCAAATGTACCCTGTGATTATGAAAACGGTGTCATTCGATTAATTATTTTCTGTGTGACTTGATTGAAATATTTTTCACTTTGTTTTGTGGATACTTGACTGATTCTGCATTCATAATCACTAGTACAAATTACAGTTCCATTTCGTACAGTAACCATGATGTACTTGCTCTTTCTGCCAGTCAACTTAAGGTGAATTTACACTTTTACACTTTGGACGTGCATCACGGATGATTCATTCGCAATCCATTTGATTCAGCAAAAGTAGAGACCGACTCTACTTTATTCACTGGTAACTTTGGATGTTCAGATTAGACTTTCACTTCGTATGTTCCCTTGAGGGTTTAGATGTGCACTTTAGATGTTCACTTTAGATGTTCACTTTAGATGTTCATTTTGGATGTTCACTTTGGATGTTCACTTTGGATGTTCACTTCGGACATTTATTTTGGATGTTCACTTTAGATGTCACTTCGTACATTTATTTTGGATGTTTCCTTTGGATGTTCACTTTGGACGTTTATTTTGGATGTTCACATTGCATGATCACATTAGATATTCACTTCGTATGTTCACTTTAGGGTTTAGATGTGCACTTTAGATGTTCACTTTGGACATTTATTTTGGATGTTTACTTTGGACGGTTATTTTGGATTATCAAGGGAGGAGCGGCCTTCCGGAATTTTCCGTCGAAACTGCCATCCGATTTCACGATTTTCCGGGTTATTAACCCGCTCGCAACGCCGTGGTGCATAATATCGACGACGCTGTCGTCGACGAGGGGGCTGGAAGAAGTCGATGCATATTTAACGGCTTGATACGCGCGAGAAACGTCGGGCAGTGATGTAATCTTCGATTGGTCGCGGTTAAGCGTTGAAACGTCGACCGAAAGTATTTATAAACTAGCGGCGGACTTTGTCGCGTTCTTTTCCGTACGTGGCTTTGTCGAGAAATGGTAACTGAATCTTATTGCTTATTAATTAATTAACAATTTATCCCGAGTGTAACTCGGGCACGGCGTGTTTATCATACACGACGTATGTAATTATAAAAAAGATACATGTAAAACATGTTTTTAAAAAAAGGTTATGTTCATACTGTCGAGAGAAATGCAGATGAAGAAACTCTGATTTACGAAAGTTATGCACACTTAAATATAGTTCAACTTTATTATTTTTTTTTTTAGTAACATAAATATGATTCTAGTTGACTTCGTTTTCTAGAAGTTGCTTGATAAAAATCTGAATTTGCATAAACTTCCGCAGTCTGGTTATAAGCGTGTAATTGTAACGTGTTATATAATATGATTATGTAATATCACATATACTTGTCGATGGTGGGTTCAATTCATCTGTGGTCACTGATAACTACCGGGATGTATTTCGTTGATATTACGATTGATGTTTAAGAATAATCTGTGTACTTTACATTTTTCTATTTAGTTATCTGTATTAGAGAGCTCTTACTCGGCGACATACATTTGCTGCAGGTATGTTGGTAGAATTGGTAGCGGTGGTCATGGATGAATTATGGTAATCGATTTGTTAAGTTGTTTACATCATTTCTTACTACCTTACTAACGATCAATGACAATGGGAGACTTAAGGAAGCGATTATGGTGGTCGTCTAATAAATACTAAGTTTAACAAAATAAACGATACAGGGAAACGAAATTTCGATTTTCAAAAAGCGAAAAAAAAAAACAATTCGTCGTTTCAACGTTAAATCCACGGAACTACGCGTTGTACGTTACGTTCCATGGCACCGCAAGGACGTTGCAGTCACGCGAGTGGTGATGAAAAATTATTGCGTGCAATAAACGCGTTCGCGGTTATATGTATACGATGGTATCGTGCGTTCCCAAGCGAAAACTGGTTGGGTTTTGATGGTGGTGGTGGAGCGTGGGTCGTCGTTTACGGGGGCACGTGCACGCGGCGAACGAAACGCCACGCGTTTTCGCGCTTCGACGACCGTAGCATTCGATTGTCCGCGATCCACGAATGATTTACGATCCGCGAAACCGTGCGACGCCAGATGGACGTTTCACTTTCGTATCCGTTGCCGCGCACAAGTTATACAGGGTGTAACAAATGTGTTGGATGACCCGGAAATGGGAGACTGGTTAGGTGATTTGAAACAAGTTTTTCCTTAGCGAAAATTTTATCCGAGGCTTCGTTAATGAGATATTAACGAAAAACCTCGACCAATCGGAGCGCGAGTCTACCGGCCGAGAATCCGCGATAGTCTTGGCTACCAATCGTAGCGCGTACCCTACACTATCGCGGATGCTCGGACGGCAGACTCGCGCTCCGATTGGTCGGGGTTTTTCGTTAATATCTCGTTAACGAAGCCTCGGATAAAATTTTCGCTAAGGAAAAACTTGTTTCAAATCACCTCACGAATCTCCCATTTCCAGGTCCTCCATATCTGTCCGTTTTTATCAGGTTCCATTCGGACCGTGAGTAATTCTTCGACTCGATCGTGAAACGTTAATTAACAGGTTCGCTGGTTTGGTTAATTTGCTTCACTCTGTCGGCAGCGACTGATGTTAAAGTATGTCGACGATGTTCATAATTACTGAAAATATTTCAGTAGTACAGGGGATAAAGGGAAGAGTATTCCATTTCCAGTTATTTGGAGTAAAACGAAATTTAACACTAGAACTCGACAAGATGACGAATTTCAGATTTCTTATTTTACAGTTACTGAAATCCTAGAGATACTTTCAAAAATCAATGTGCCATTCATTAAAATTTGTAAATTATCCTGTTCCCCCAGATTACTTGTACATAGAAAACCAAAAATATACCGCTCGAATTGACACTTGCATTGTTTTCTACAGAGATTAACACTACATTCGTAACACTTAAAGTCTCGACCATTTCTAGATAACAAAAAAAAAAGTCAAAATTCTTCAATTTCGACACTTGCAGTCTTTCCACAAGCAATCTTCAGTTAAGTATCAGGTACTCACCAGCGGTGGTGTACAAACGTTCCACCAAAGGAGCGAAAGGTGGCGATCGATAGTAATTACAATCAACGCCACATTCCGCCCACTGTTCCCGTATCAATTAATTCAATTACGCGGTCGTTCATGCGCCATTAAGCCTGTCATTTCTCGAGTATCAAGCGAGCCGCGTGACGAGCCCCGAACTCGACCATCTCGACGTCTGTAGGTCCGTTAATTCCGCTAATAAGTCTCTATATCGTGTCCCCCCCCCCTCTTCCAATGGCGACGTTTCGCCTTAAATCTCTCCGATTCGCCCGAGCATTGCCATAAAAAGACAGTTCTTCCCCTCGATCCCCCCCCTGCCTCGTTCTCTCTCGCCTTTTCTCCGTGAATGCAAATTTTGCCGCACGAACGAACCGTAGCTGGACCAGGTTCTCTCTACCTATGCCGCCAATTAAAACGCTCCTTTTCAAGCACGCGCGGGGAGTGATCCAGAAGCAGTCTCTGGGATTCGCCGGTGCACACGGAAACCGTCCAGCGTTGCTTTCGTTCCTGTCGAACAAATAAAATAAAATAATAAAAAAAAAAAGAAGTTGGGGGGATACGGTGCTCTCGACAGAATGTTGCCTTTTTTCCAACCGGGGCCAAACTACTGCCTGGAACCGTTCTGCTCGTCCGTCGAGAACGGTTTGATGGAAATTAGAGAGTTCGCGGAATAAATGTGTTATTTAGCATTGGAAGAGATACCAGTTCATGTTTTTTTTTTTTTTTGGAGAGGGATGGGGGTAAAAGAGGAGAATGTGGTCGAGGGAAAAAACCATTTTCCCGGAACAGGAAAAATGTGTGTGCACGATATAACTGCGTTCCGTTGTACGATCCGTGGGTAAAGTTTTCGCTGATGGAAGGGGAGAAGTGTATTCGATGCTCGCTCTGATCCGCTGGGATTTCGCTAGTGGTAGCCGGGGGAGGGTCAATGAAAGCCAAAAAAAATAATCTACTTTTTCTGCAGAATCTTCGATCTTCCCCCCGGGCTACGTTCCTTTGCCCCGCCTAAGAATCTTCTCCCAACCCCCTCACGGTTG
Organism: Dufourea novaeangliae; assembly: GCF_001272555.1. Classification (NCBI taxonomy): domain Eukaryota; kingdom Metazoa; phylum Arthropoda; class Insecta; order Hymenoptera; family Halictidae; genus Dufourea; species Dufourea novaeangliae. The sequence goes on along the minus strand of NW_015373891.1, from coordinate 2,018,843 downwards.
GAGTAGCTCGACGGGACGAGTTTGGTAAACTTATTCCGTCGATCGGTTTTTACGGCAAGGGAATGTCGGAAGTCTTGCCTGATCGGTTGACCTTTCGCCGGTAGAAAATTAATTATTCAGGAGGGGATGAATTCCGTGGGGGCTGTTTGGAAAAACTGGGGAAGCTCGTAACTGTTGAATTTCTTGGGGATCTTGGTTTTATTGGGTGAGACCTGCAGTAAGTATTTTACTATTTTTTGGCAAAATCGGCATTCGTTTTTGGGAAAATCCAGGGTTTGTAGGTGATCATTTATTTAAAATAATGTCTATAACATCGTCTCCGTACGTTAAGATATGATTTTTGAAGAATTAAGAATTAGAAGGGCAACATATTATATATAGTTGAATCAGTTTTTTCATTAGTGGAGCGTTATTCATACCATCTTCAAATTGTGAAATTACTAACAATAAGAAATTATTAAAATAAAGTTACTTTGTCATATTTTAACCCCCGACGCAAAAAGGAAGGGTGTTATAACTTTGACGCTTATGTTTCTGTCTGTCTATAGCCCTGTAGCTTATTAACGAATGAACCGATTTTTATGTATTTTTTTTTCTTTTGTAGTGTATATTTTCAAGAAGATTAATAGCCATGTTTAGTAAAAATCGTTTCAACAGTTTTTCCTCCACACCGTTTCAATGATTATACCGTATCTGCAAATGAAGACTCCGGGTCTTTAAAAGTTTTCATTTAATACAATATACAAAAAAAAAAAGTTTCTGTGCAATAAGGCATTTTCATGTTATAAAATCTTCCGTTTGTAAGAGTTACACAAAACCTGGAAAGACAGCAGTTTCGTCCGCGAGTTATCATTCTTCGCTCGCGGCCGAAAACGTAATAAATAATTCCGTTGAATAATTCAGAGACGAGGGTAAACGTCGGTGAAGGCGCGTGCGAGTGGGCGCGCTAAACGAAAGCAGAGGCCACGCACTCGTTCACCAGGAAACAAGGAACGCCGTTGTAATTGATTCGCTTGATAGATGTGACATCAACGAGAGCGGTGCGAACCGCGCGCGCGATCCAGAACGGGGGACCAGACCGCGCAACCGGTCGACGCTTATCGTTCCTCTAAAAATAATTATTTAACAAGCGTGCGCTGCGCGCCGTTTGCTCGCTCGCGTTCCCGTTTCTGCGACGCGGGAATTTGCGATGAAACGTTATCCTCTACTGCTTGATACACACATCGCTTGAAAAAAATCTGCTGGAACTTACAACTTGCTGTGGCTAATCGTAAACGATTACAGTAAGTCCTCGATGAGTGTTCGAGGAGCCTTCGAACACTGACAAAGAAAGATCCCCAGGTGTAATGCTGACTTTTTAAATGATGTTTAGTACAATGATGGAGTTAAAATGATGGATTTTAAAAAAGTTGTACTGTTTTAAAGAGTTTGAAAATATTTTGTTTATCCACTGTAACTCATATGACCAAAAAATTATTAACATTCTAAAAATGATGAAGTATAGTATAGCAAGATCATACGTCTACAAGGAGTAACAATATCGTAAGAAAATTCTCAAAGCTAGTTGCGCATTATGCAAGCCTCAACTTTCCATGCATGGATCCCCAGAAATGTTTCATTCTCTTGAACAAGAACCGTAAATTTTCAAACGATCCTTTTGAATGGAAAGGGGGACGTAGGGCAGAACATTCTTTCTCGGCCGTCTTTCATCGCACGGCAAAAGGGACGGAAAAATTCGTTCGACTGGAACCGTGGATCTTCGTGGCTGGATAGGCACGCACATGCGTGGGCGCGTGCCTGTGCACCTTTTAAGGTGCTCGTAGAAGCTCGACCTGGTCCATTGAAGGCGCACGATTCAAAAATCTAAGGTTACTTCACACGGTCCAGGTCTTGCGTAAGGTTCTGGAGTTTTCTCGGAAATGTCGAACGAAACTTCTGCTACCTGGGGAGAGGGTAGACCGATTATATTTGGGGGAGAATTTGGATTAGATTTTCTTGAATCTGTTTTTAAGTGAAAGTCCCACGGAATTGAGGAACGAAGAATGCGTAGAACAAATGAGTCGAATTCGATTTATATTCACAAAATTAATACATATTAATCTTATTAACCCTCGGAAGACGGACGATTTTGATGGCGTGGGTCCGATTGGACCCCCCGTGCACCATTCCTTCTAAATTCTTTTTTAAATAAATTTCTTGGTGAATTGACTTCCTTTTTATTTAAATTGATATAAACACTTACTGACTTAAATTAGTTGTAGGAAGTTATTCAGTTGAAGTAAATAAACAAACGCGATATTACAAGAAGTTATTGTTTGTATTAATCAAAATGATCATTACACTATTACTATTTATTTATTTATTAATCTTTACCGTAGAACAGTAGACGACTTTCTATATTTACACTCATATTTTATTATTATTTTTTCCTCTTTACTTCTCTCCTGCTTAATTACGCTATTACTAATTGTATTTCCATAATTTTTTGCTGGGGGCATCAGAAGTTGCATAAACAGAGGTCGTATGTAACCTGTTAAAAGCTTTCAAATACAATGCTGAGATCTTATTATCAAATTATGTATCATCTGCAAGACCACTGTTCTTTGATTACTGTTAACACTGAATCAAATTTCCTGCTTCTGATTTTAATTGTCTTCGGTCGTTGATCCCTGAAAAGTAGCCTCCATGCCGTGTTTCACCCCAGCAAATAATCCATAAAACGAACGGTAACAATCGCGTCGGGGTCAGATTTCAATTAATTCGAATCGAAAATCCACCATCGCGAATGTTCGATAAATTCTCACGAACGAATCACGGAACTTCATTCCACCCCAGGGCATTCCCCCTTCCGTTTTTTTTTTTATAACTATCGCTTGTTATTTCTGGACTACTATCTACGTTATCGTCGTTCGCGGATCGTACAGAATCACGTGCAATAAAGTATACTCAAATATGGATCTCTGAGGAATATCCCATCGAGCGATAAAAATGAACGGTTCGTGCAGGCGTGTTTCCATCGTTTCGTTTGTTCGGTTTCGGGTGGGATCGATAATTTATTACTCGCGATTCCGGTCCCTGGGAAATTTAATATTAAACTTTTAGGAGCGACGTGAACCGATGTGGTGATTCAACCGTATTTCGGTTTATTATTCCTAATTAAAGGACGGGGAATTAAAAAATTATTTAATTAATTAGCTAGCTTGCTCCAGCTTTTTTCAAAATTTACGTCCTTCACTTGATGGCTAATCTGTCGAAATTAGTTGGAAATATCGTAGTCTCGATTTTAGCGTGTTTCACCCTATTTTGACGACACCTTTTGCAATTCGAATTTAATTATTTCCTTTTTTGGGTTCTGATAAGTTGTACTACATGTTCATAGATGTGATCTTTAGGAGGAAAATATTTTTAAGTATTTTATATAATTCTAGATTAAAAAGAAACGATATTACTTACAGGACGATCTTATACATTAAGTGGTTAAGCTTATAGAGGAGATTGTTACCCCCATCCTCCACTATTGGAAGACAAAAATCCACAGTCTAAAAAAAAACATTAATCTTGGATCGACCACACTTCATCCACTGTCAACCTAATTTAATCCACTTTAATTAATCACGCGTAAAGATTTCCGATTACAAACTTTCAAAGTATGTAATTTTAAGTGATCAATTTCCAAAGTGATCGACAGGACGATGAAATGAATAAACGACACCGCCTCTCGTAGACCAAATCGAGCCGGACCGTCGAACAAGTTTCAAATTCCCCGAACAAATCGTTTTACGACTGTCAGTAAAGCATCCTGTCCTATTCCCAAAAATCGTCAGATCGTGGAAAAGGATAGGGGAGTAAGAGAAACGACGGCCAGTCTCTTGGCTTCGCACGAATATCGTTATTATTTATGGCAATCACAAGGCAACTGGAGAAAACGATACTTTCGAGGGGCGAGGGAATTCTTGGAGGGTTAGGGGAGCTGGTGGGTTCCCCCGTCGTAGAAACATTTGTACCTGCCCCCGGAAAAATAAAACCTGCTGAGATTTCTCGGGAAGGACGGAGAATCACGTGCTCGGCCACCGACCAGCGCCGGGTCCTCCCGTAATTTGCAGGTACACACGAACAGAGGAATAACCGTGGGAGGATGGTGTCAGAAGCACAAACACTTGAACAGTCAAATTGAACGCAAAGGCGAATAATTTGAACATAGGAAGAATTATGGTGGACAGGAATCTCTTTGAGGAAAAGGAAAAGAAAAGCTTCGATATAGTTGACGACACGAAAATTAGGAACTATTGTTCGATTACTTGTTTAATACTTTGTAGATTATACTGTAGATTACATCATTTTTGGTTTCCAACTCGAAATTAATCCTTGTGGCAGGATATTGAAGAAAAGACATTCTGCGAATGTCTATGAAGTTCAATAAGGTTTAAGAATTCAAGGAGGTAATTTTAAAGAATTAATTAGATTTGAAAGAATAATTACATATTTGGGACAAATCTTGGTTTAAAGGTACCTGTGTTGTTGGCATTAATTAAAGTGAACACCTTTTCTAAGTAAGTAAACACCTTTTTCTATCCAGGGCAGAACGCGAAAAAATTCCGTTCGTGGAAATTTTGGATTTCTCTCCGGCCGACGTGGGTTTCCCGACGCGAAAGAATTACCTGTTACGCTTTACAAGTCCCGAGGGAAATTCTCTGCGCGGAAACCAGAGATCTCCTCCAGTTTCCGCTTCTTGAAATCCCACTTCCCCGGGACTGACTGATTTCCAAAGTTGCAGATTAAATAAACCTACATTTACCTAGCGCCTGATACCGGTTCAAAGCCCCCCCCCTCCCTTCTAGAAACAGTTTTAATCTTGCAAATTAGGGAGAATTCGCGAACAAGTTGTAATCCCGTTTAGCTCTGCACCTTTGCTCCAGAAGTTTGCGACTCGTTTACGATCTCGCTGGGACAGTACAAGCCCAAATAGTAGCGTGTAATTGTAGTAGGTTCGCAAACAAACTGTTTCAAACCTGTTTGAACTAAATATCTGACGTGGAATTTGAACAGAAAGATTGAAGGTCGGTTTCCAATAGTCTGATGACGTTTAAAACTCCAAACAATCTACCTATATTTCAAACTTCGAACAGTCTAATTATATTTCAAACTTCAAACAGCCTAATTATAGACCAGAATATTTTGATTGTCCACACAAGGGTTAACTCTTAGAAGCCACACTCCACCTTGGCGTACGTAAACATCACGCTAGTGAGAATTGGGATTCTGAATTTTTTATGATTAAAAACCTGAAGAGAATAAAAGCAAGTTGAACTCTTAACATATTTTTTACTATGGAAATTTACTATGTAATAATTTTTAACTATGAAAATTTGTTGTAAAGAAATGGTAACTTTGAAGAGGAAGGTTAAACCGTCAACACTAGAACTACCAAACAAGTCCATACGACTTGTCAATACACTCTTATAACGATGATTAAAATATTACAATATATTTTCTCAGATCTTTTGCAACTTTTGTTACGATATGAAAGTGAATAAATTAGTTACTTTATAAATCTGTACATTTTCAAAAATTTGTCATGTTTAACGATCGATCGCAATAGATATGCGTTTATCGTCTGTAGCTCTAGTGTTAATCAGATGAAATAATTGTTTTACCAAGTATCTGTTCATTCACGAAGTGTTATTTTGTTATAAAAATTACAATTTCCATCTTTAATCAATTGAAATTGCCGAAGTACTTTTTTTAAATCCTTCATTAATTATTCGTAACTCTATTGTTTACCTAATGAATTTCCCCAACTCAATCTACCACTAGACTCCAGCGTCTCTCACAGGTTGATCCAGTTACACAATGACGCCGCGTACGATCGGTCGCGCGAGAGCAGCCGTGAAAGTAGCTCGTTAAAAGGCCGAATCACGTACGAGCCGCGGCGATTTTTATCATCCAGTCCACACTTCCATTCAGCGACTCGTCTCGGCGACACGTGACGACTGGCTCGGTCGTCACTAGGCCGCTCGTAGACTCTCAGCGGGGAACCGTTTCTCATCTTTCGATCGGAGAGAAAACCAACTGGGTTCTGCCAGTTCCTGTTTACGGACGGTCGTACGCTCCATTAGCTCTGTGTTGCATACGTTAAGTTCTAATTAACCTCTTTCGTAGTAACCCGTGTGCGATTAGAATCTCCATCTTTCTCTAATAAGGACACTTCGGTAATCAGAAAATTAAATTTTTTTTTAAAGTAACTTTCCAGGTTTGTAGGGGACCTCAATAGAAGCATTGGACAAGTTTCTCTTTTTGCTACTTTTTGATTTAAGGTAGTACAGTAGACTCGCGTTAAAGTAGCGGTAGGAACGCCCCAGCTCCATGCATGACTCATATACGTGCGCGTACCCCACTATCGGTCGCCATTTTTAACCAAAGTTCTGATCCAATTGATAGATCGACCAAACTGCCACGAGATTCTGCGTGCCTATTAGCTCACGTTAAAGTAGCGTTTCCAGGAAAAAACCGCCTCGGGAGCCCCGCAGTGCTACTTTAACGCGAGTCTACTGTATCTCAGTTTTTACATAATCACTATGATAGTTCACTGTTCACTGAAACAATAATAAAGTCGAAGAATAAAGCTTGTTAAACAATGTAAAATTTTCCTTTACGATTTTTGTCTAACTTCACTTAGAACAGATCTATGGCCTAGTTTCTGGAGTCACCTTGTATATCGTTAGTGTCTTCAGCCGACTAGGCCTCCTCGATGCTTCCACGCCCCGGGAAAGTTTGTTTTTCGATTTTTCCCCGTTTCTGCAACACGACGATTATTGCCCGATTTTTTCACATCCTGTCCAAGCAGTCTCAGGGAAACGTTTCCGCTCTAAAAACCGTTTCACCGTGGAGAAAAGTCGATTCGGATGATCGTGATATCGACGGATAACGCGGCTCTGGATCATTCCACGCGAAATCAGACACTGAGTAACATTTCGGATTTTGTTGACACTTGGATATGCTGTAGTACTTAGTCATATACAGGGTGTCCCATTTAAAACGATCCCCTCGAATATCTCTGAAATTATTTGTGATAGCGGAAAGTGTTTCAAACAAAAGTTAGAGGGTGTCGAGAGGGACATAATTTTATGTAAGTACTCTTTTTGTAAGTGGAGCCGTAGAGGACATATAAAGGTCAACTTTATTTTTATAAATGGTATCATATATTTTTTAATGCAGTGATCGATGCAGCTCGTCATTCTCTGTAAAAAAATATTAACTTATTTAAGTCGAGAAACGATTAGTTTAGGAGATATTTTAATTTCAAATTACATACGACGTCTATGGACGTACATACCTGTGAACATAAACATCGTATGATTAGTACCACTGCGGCAATTTTTGAATTAAAATATCTCCTAAACTAATGGTTTCTAGGTATAAAGAGGTTAATAAATTTTTACGTGGAATGACGAGCTGCATCGATCAATGCATTAAAAAATATATGGTACCATTTATAAAAATGAAGTTAACCTCCAAAAGTGAATAGTATGACCCAATGGAAAAATGTGAAATTGTACTCCAAAAAGTGTCCAATTTCGCATGGAATCCCCACTCCTCCCACCGGATACAGTTTTCCATGCTCCCGTCCCCGATGCATCGACTACATGTACTCGACAGACTTTCCGGTCTCTAATTAGTGTAACGAGCCAGCATACCAGGTTAAAATGTCGACTAACTGCGCCGACAAGGATCTCTTTCTCCCCTTGTCCCTGTTCCACCGTGACGCTCTCGCGCCCGGAATGATACCTGTTACTGCCGCCGTTAACCGTCGCGGATCTTGAGGAATTAATTTAATCGAGGGGGAGATTTTTCTCCACCGTGGAGGCACGGCCGAAGAAATTGTTTTCCGTTCGGGCCGACTGTTCGTGGAAAATACCATCGTTCCCGCTGGGGGATAAAGGGAAACATTTTAACGTCGACTTTTACTGGTCTCGGGCCGTCGAATAAATTCGGATGAATTGTAGCCGGGAAGACCGCGGCGAGATGGAAATGGGATTCTGTGACGGATGAACTTCGATCTGATTTTTCGTTCTATTGGATGAGCTTGTATAAATTCAATTTTGAACTACGAGGATTTTATGTGTACTGAGGTTTTGGTGGGTTGAGAAATTGAAGTGGTGAAATTGCAGATTTCAACGTCGCTGTGGAATTTATTTAAGGCAACTACGGGTGAATCTTCGCGGATTAAAGTTCTTCTCCTGTTATAATGGCGTCATTGTTCCCGTACTTTTTTTCTTTCTTTACTATGATTTCGCCATCACTTCCTACTTATATAGTTTGTTAACACTCAAATTGTACTTTCATCTTTCATCAGTAATTTTAAATACCAGGAACATCCTCGTACACGTATTTCTGTGTATTTATGTAAATCAGGGTCCCAGGTTAACAATACAATTTTCCTCTGCATAATTCTTTACACGTTACGTTGTTATTAAGTAAAATAAATAAATTGACAGTATTAGGGACACTTAAATGCAAGAATCTTCGTGTAGATAATAAATAAAAAAAAAAAGAACAAATACCAGAAGATACCATACAACAAAGGCAAACTCGTCTGTTCGGACGACCACGTTAACAATTCATATCGACCAGTCCATAAGTCCCACGAACAGCAAGGAATTATCGGAGCACTATGAAGACGTGGGAGATCCCATTGGCTTCTGCTTCAATAGATACTATCTCGGCTTTGCTTCCCAGGCGGTTCGATCCTCTTCCCCCTACCCTCCCCCTTTATTCCTCGAAAACAATTTTATCGTCGCGCACGCCCATAGATCGTCTGGAAAAACAAAGGGATACGGCCGGTTTTTGCACGTGGCGTTTATGGGTTGGCGCAAGCAGCTCGATCGTCGATCGATCCTCGATCCCTTCGATCCGAAAGGAAGATAATGGTGGGTGCTTCCGCCTACGCGGCCCGATAGAGGAGAAACGACGACTGATTATTTGTTGTCGGTTAGAGGAGACCGTTCCTACAGGCCGTGGGTCTAATATTTTACGAGCTGCAGTCTCTCGCGAGGTATCGCGTGGGTGCAAAAGGGAAAGGGGATAAAGAGGGCAGGGGGAGGGGGAATAGGGCCCTGGGACCGACGAGGAGAGAGGAGAACTCGACCGGGACTTAGGATATTCGAGGTTATGTCACGGTTCACGTCGTGACTCACGACGTATTATTAGTCACCGTTCGTTCTCGTGACTTCCAGGACGAGTAGAAAACGGGCTTCCAATTGGCCTCCGCCGGTTCTCCGCCACGGTGGACCCACGTCGCCTTCGCGAAGATACAAGATCTTCTTCGTGAAACATTTGTAGACACGGTGGGGTCTCCTTGCTCGGGTGAAATCGTCCCGAATTTCGTTCGCTTTAAAACCTTTTGCCTGGATTCTTTTGTGACGTTCTCAACCAAACTGTATTAGAATATTCAAATTCTTTCCGAAGTGAATTATTTCTCTGAAATAAAAAGAAATATCCTTTTACATATAGTTTGTCTTGGATGTCGGAGAAACAGGGGAAATAAAAATAAATAGGCAAAAAATTGTTGTTAACACTAGAACTACCAAGCAAGACCTCGAAAACCGGACAAAAGGGTTGACTAAGAATTTGATACAATCCTCTTAAATCTAAGCTGATCACGTTTCCTGGTCCACCGTGTATATGTACCTACACGTTTTGAAAACGAATTTGATAAGTGATTGATTGAACATGACGTAAGAGTATACGCATTATTCCATTTTAACGACTCATTCAGAATCTACTGGTAGTTTATGTTCCAGCATTTAGTACTGATAAGTTCAGAAGCGTTACCGTTTTCTTATGCAAGTGTTTTAATTAATTTCGGTTGAGGCCCCACGACACTAAACGTGTTGAATAACACCGGCGATAGGGAGTGTTGTGGAAAATTCAACACTGTCCTGAACATGTTAAGATCTACGACTGAAGCAGAAACAGTTTAGCTCCTGGTAGATTTTACGATCACTATTACTGCGACTGTCACTACAATTATTCCTTTCTATTCCTTTCACTATTAGCGAGAATAGATTCAAATTTCTTTTAATTCTGATTTTAATTTTTATGTTATGTTTATAAATAAGTGTATTTTATTATTATTGTGTAGTTTTTGTGAATCCCAACTGGTACATTTTTGTTGTATTTATATTTATTTACTGTATTAGTATTGAGCATTGTGTAACCGAATGATAATGAAGGCAAACCTAAAACCCGATCAGAAAAGACTCCTCCGTCAACTATACAGGGTGTCGAAGAACAAGGTCTAATTGTAAGACTTATTTCGTAAAGATTACTATAAATTTTCCTTTACGTTGGACCTAAAGAAACCTGTAATAAATAAAACAAATCCCTGCCATAATTTCCGTTCAGCACATTAATCTATAAAAATTAGAATTTGCATAAACTTCTGCTCTCTAGTGATAAAAGTAAAAAAATTTGTCAAATGGCAACGAATTAAAAATGATATTAGACGATTCGAAAATGATAAAAAAATGTTCTTTCGAATCAGTTTCAAACAATTTGTGAATGAAAGGGTTAACAAACACTAAATCAAAGACCACGAATCCCGACGTGGCGAGTGAATTTTTCAACTGTAAAATATCTCCGCTATCTCCATGGGGCGTCTCCGATGATTGATCCTTCCCGTTTCGTTGAACGATAATCGCCTATTGAAAAATCGTTCCGATCGCGGAGCGTGGGAGAGAGACAGAGCGAGAAAACATCAGGCCGCGTGAGGACTCATTCATTCCGATATAACCCAGGCCGACGATCGTTGTATCGTCGTTGACGATTTTTTTCTTTTCTTTTTTTCGTTCCTTTCGTTAACGACATCGCAACGATCACACGACCAATAAGGACGGGGGACTGTCCGCGTACACACGGACAGTGAAACGATTTCCATCGGTTCCATTCATTGACGGTCGTCGAAGGCGGACGTGTGCGCGTGTGCGGGCTGGAATTGCAACAGGAAATCTAATCCATTCGTCCCACTTTGCAAATGGTTCGTGGCCTTTGCTCTTATTTAATAAACGGGTCGTGAACGTCGGTGCCCGGCGGGGAACTCGGCCCGGCAAAGTGACTCCGATTAGACCAATTGAAGCGCCGTTCAACGTCTCGCGTCTCGCTCGCTCGGACGGCTCGCGAAATCCGTCATGCAATCTGGGATAATTGGCCGGTTCACTGATTCATTTTGTCGACTGAAATCACTGCGAAAAAAAATGTCGTGAATACCCTGTACGGGTCGCACAGTGGTTCAGAATTAAAGAAAATAGCAGCCTCGACTCTTATTTGGCTTGGGCATTCAAAACACTTGGCAGTTGTAATTTTATTTAAGTAAACGTGGGTACAGGGACGTGTTTTTAGTAATTTTAGGGCAATTTGATGACGTCTTCATTTACTTGACAGTTTTGCCATGATCTCTATGAAAATACAAATTTTAATAAATTTTAAGGTAATTTGGTGACGTCTTCATTTACTTGACAGTTTTGCCACGATCTCTATGAAAGTACAAATTTTTATAAATTTTAAGATAATTCGATGACGTCTTCATTCACTTAACAGTTTTGCCACGATCTCTATGAAAGTACAAATTTTTAAAGAATTCTCTTTCTACTTCTTTTTTACTAAGATTGATGATACGAAAGGGTTTGTGGAGAACAATAACGCATGGACAAATCTTGCATGGTTAATAATATATTAACGTGAGTGTTTTTTGGGTCCAAATTCGGCAACCTTCCCCTATTTCCTGCCATTCTTATACATCACCAGAATCTCTGATAAAGTCCTACCATTATTAATTTCTTACATACACAACTGCAAGACAGTAGCACAACCGGTGTCTCCTACTTTATGGTGTACACATCAACTAGTTCATCCATCTCGGATCTCACACCTTCAAAGGCCCCAATTACACCCTCCCGAATCCGAATCTGGGACACTTTCCCTCCAACGTTCCTGAAATCCAGGCCATTTCCGGGTCCCACGTGCCACGGGAGGTTCTCCACGGAGAATTCAAAGAACTCGATCGTTAATAAACCCAAGAGAGGGTATCAGCCCGCTGACTGGTTGCGTGTCTAGCTCGAACTACCCTGGTATTTTTCAGTCGAATATTCTGGGGGAGGGCTTGTAGCCGATAAGATGGTCTAGCGTACCTTAATAGAATCGCCCTATCCTAGTGGTGTTCGGCTGACGGCACCAGGTTCCTGCTGAAATTTCTCCACCCCACTTGTGGATGGGTGGCGACGGTGGACGCCCAGATATCCCGTGTAATGTAGTTATACATACAGAGTGTCCCAAAATAGCTTGAACTCCCGGAAATGAAGGTTCCTCGGATAATTTGAAACAACTTTTTCCTTAACAAAAATATTATCCGAGGCTTTGTCAACGAGATATTAACGAAAAACGCCGACCAATCACAGCGCGAGACTACTGGCAGAGTTTCCGCGGTAACGTTGACTACCAATTGCAACGCGTTGATCCGAAATTGCACTGTATACAAACGGTGCCCGTTATAAGGTCCATTTTTCGGTCGTCTAGATGTATACAGGGTGTCCCAAAATAGCTTGAACTCCTGGAAATTAGGATTCCTGGGATGATTTGGAACAACTTTTTCCTTAGGAAAAATGTTATCCGAGGCTTTGTTAACGAGATATTAACGAAAAACGCCGACCAATCAGAGCGCGAGTCTGCCGGTCGAGCATCCGCGGTAGCGTTGGGTACGCGCTGCGATTGGTAGCCGACACTGCCGCGGATGCTCGGCCGGTAGACTTGCACTCTGATTGGTCGGGGTTTTTCGTTAATATCTCGTTAACGAAGCCTGGGATTACATTTTTGCTAAGGAAAAAGTTGTTTCAAATCACCTTACGAGTGACCCCTTTCAAGGACCAACAAGTTTTTTTGTTACACCCTGTATACTATTATATCTATATGTATATTATATGTATAATATAATATATCTGCCGATTGGTCAGGGTTTTTCGTTAATATCTCGTTAACGAAGCCTCGGATTACATTTTTGCTAAGGAAAAAATAGTTTCAAATCATCCCAGGAACCCCTCATTTCCGGGAGTCGAAACTGTTTCGTTACACCCTGTATATCTATCTAGCGTTCGTCGGCCAAATTGCGCTCGTCTGTCCGTTCTATTGTTCGACGTTGGTCGTAGACCGTCAGTTTTCCGGATCGACTTAACTCCCGCGGCGTGCGATGAATATTCGCTGAGATCGACGTGAGATCTTGTCGCGTATCTGGAGAACGTGGTCTTGTTAGCGTGAGCTTGGAACTTGCGAGTTTCTGAATCGACCTTATAATTGACGTTGGATTTTAGTGATCGATGCTGGTATATATGTAGTATCTAGAATTGTGGGCAAGTTGACTGGTTGTTTCAGAGGGTTGCGTTGAAGTTTTTGTCGCTTTGGGGATGTTGAGCGAGTCGAACTTGCCGGGGTTTTGGACGGATGAATGTGATTGGAGCCGTAGATCTTCGGTAGCAGGGTATTTAACACTGGAAGTATCAAAGCAGCGAAAATGACTGGTTTGTAAACTATTAAAAAAATTATTGAATTGTAATAATATATTTTCTGAGATTTTTTGCAAATTTTAATAGAGCATAATAAGTGAAGAAGTTTGTTAATTTATCGATTCGGATGTTTTCATCAACGTCTGAACGTATGATCAGATCTTCTATAATATGTAAAAAGTTTGTGGAAGTTCGTGTAGATACAGCTTTTTATCAAGCAACTTCGAGGAAACGAAGTCAAACAGAATCATATTTATGTTATCAAAGACTCTATCAAGTTCGAAGTAACATGAAAACTTCGTTGCAATTTATTGAATTTTTTAATGGACCGAGTTTTCGACAATCGTTTAAGCGATAAATGTATAACATCCTCAGTCTAATAATAAATGTGTACATTAATAGAAACTGAATATAATAGGTTGAGTCATAAGTAACTTCCGTTTCCGTTTTCGAAATTAATGCAGTCCACGATGCTTTTCGATTAACATTAATCTATCGCATGTTCTCGAGCATTATTAAACCAAATAAATGTAATTCGATCTAATTTTTCTTATTTATCATCGATATTTAATTATCATTTAGTGAATTTTCGCGGTTCACAACGGAAATTATTAATGATTCAACCCAAGACGACAATAAAAGATAAATTATCAGAATGCTTGCTACAATTCAGACGAGTTATGAAACGGTTGAAACTCTTACAACATAATTCAAGCACCTATAAAATGATTTATAAAACGATGTTTCGTGACACAATGAAATTCAAACCCCCAGGGTCTCTTTCTACTAGCCAGAAAACGATCCACATAATTCATTCAGTAGAATGACACTGACACACGACTCTTAAAAGTTAGAATACCTTATAGTCCTCTGGTTCAGAGTATCGATCGTGGATAGTCTCGAGGGAAAGACAGGTCGGTCGATATTCCGCGGTCTTCTCGTTCCCAGGACAAAGAAAGCCATCGGTTAAAAGCCGTAGAAATAGTACACAACATGCAACTGCACGTAGAAAAATTGGAAATGGTCTACGAAACTTCGACAACTTCGAAACGAGTGCAAAAGACTACAGGTAGATATTACAAAGATTTTCCAAAACTGTCGTCGGAAACGTCTGGAATCGTTGAGGAGCGAGAAGATTTCCTGGAATAATTCTGCCGAGTAATCGTGGTACATCGGTAATAATCTTGCATCTTGTTCCTAGGTCGGTAGAGTGTCTATTGTTTGCGTTTATCGTTCTCCGCAGAAACGAGTAACGTCGACGTGGAACGGCGTAAGTAGATGAGGGATTGTTCCGTGCAACGGATTACTGTCGTTTGAGGGAACGTTTGCTGTTGTTGGAACGTAAATGGTGTCGTAAGGGGGACTACACGAAATGCCTTTCAATTTGATTAATTAAGGTGGATCTTTAACCCTCCAGCTACGGCGGAGCTGGCCATGGAGTTGTATCACTGTATTGACAATCTGCAGTAGAATGCAAAAAAAAATAGAAAAAAAAATGAAGAAATTTTTATATCACTCATGCAGTGTAAATATACTGCTTTAGAAATACAAAAATAAGTGTGGCGACACTATCTTCAGCTCAGCGGTCACAGTAAAGTCCATTTTAATATTTGAATTTGCCGCCATATGTTGGAGTCGTGGGACTTTTGTTTTTATCGTTTTTTGTTTATAAAATTTTCACATCGTCGTTTCCTTTATTCGAGAAACAGATTTTTAACGAGTTACATTAGAGATTTTCGTAATTCATTGAAGTTTGAAATTATTATATATATAATTGGTTATTGTTTATAGTTGTTATGTTAAATTTAATTGTGTTATATTTGTTGTTGGGGGAAATATTTGTTGAAGGAATTTATTGTCATTAAAAATTTCGACATAAAGAAGAACCTCCTTTCTCATTATTGGTTGAATTGATAAAGAAGAAATTTCTCTTATCCTCGTGGCATTTTTTCCCATAAATCATCGATGAGTGTTCGATGACTCCTTGGTATTGACTATTAAATATTTCATAAACTAATGGCTGTATGCAGCTAAAACAAATATCATTGGCTTCAGAATTCCAAGTTCTATCACTGTGCGAAACCTTATTAAAAAGTCAGCGTTACACCTGTGGACCTCTCTTTGTCAGTGCTGAGGAGTCTACTTATAATTGTTTCATGGAAACACGAAGATATATACGTGAGAAGCTTAAAACGCGCGATTGTCAGTGGGTTAAGTAGACTGGATATTATTCAGTTGGGCGTTGTGAGCGTTGATTATGTTACCAGAAGTAATTGGACAGTCTTGTATCTGGATAATAAGGGAAACAGTGTGCAATTACCGGTAGTGATTTTTGTTTCCACGGGTTTGAATGCTGTTAATTGATTATCGTGTGAAAACTGTTCCATCAATTGATGACCTGTGAATTATTAGGTTTGACAATCGTGTGAAAACTATTGCATCAATTGATGTCGTGAATTATTAGGTGTAATAATAAGTGGTCCACTACATATTTTTCGTGAAAGTCTGTATTGTTATCGAAATAATTCAAATATTTATCCTATTTTAACAATATTCGTTATTTAGAACTGTGATGAATTACTTATTGGTATAACCAGTAGTTTATAAACTTTTATAAGTTTTTATATTATTTGGAAGTCTCTAAAATTCTTAATAGGGTAAATAAATTTTTATTTACCATCAGCTTGTGTAAATTAGTCTACAGTTACAAAAAAATGTGGGGTATCCAACAATTCGAAATGCAATTTGGAAGGTGGTGACTTTACAAACAAAGACAAGTTGATAAAGGAAATATCAAATTTTTGGTTGGAAGATTCGTTTCAGATAACATTAAACTGAATATTCGTCGAGCACACGTGCTTCTGAATACGACTGGCTTAGCGTGTTTACTTACTGTGTCAGTTTGCACAACTGTATAAATTAGGTTATTGTAACAGTATTAATACATTTATAATATATATTCCTAATTCTTCTGTAGAAGGAAGTATGAAAATAAGAGTAGAAAATAGTTACAAATAAAGTACTCTTTACGACAATTCGTATTTTTTAACATTAACAAGATCGGTTCGAGTACTGCTGTATAACCTATTTTCATCCATTGTATTATTCGTGATTAATATGAAATTTCCCTCATGTATACCATCCTTCGTAAACATAAACAGTAACAACCAGCCACTATTATGTAAACAAGCGCATGAGGTAAATCGTACATATCGAATTACGTACCCACTCCTACATTCGAAGTAAACAAAAAGCGATATTAACACTAGAACTACCAAGCAAGTCAAAATGACTTATCAATACACTCTTACAACGACCATTAAAATGTTATGTCAATACATTTTCTCAGATATTTTGCACCTTTCATTACGATATGAAAGTGAAGAAATTAGTGAATTTCTAAATTCTAAATTTTCAAAAGTTTTTCGTCGGTAGTTTTAGTGCTAAACTGTCTAATACCAACATAATAATTCTTTTCGTAATTTCGAAAATATCAGAGATAATATGGGGCGAAAAAAATTTAAGATTTGCACCAGCCATTTCTGTCGCAGGATTCATGCATTGAATATTGGAATAATAGACTTTTTTCAGAAATATTGCCAGCAGAAATGGCGGACACGTCTGATGGAGCATGAATTTTCGAAACGAGGACAGCGATTCGTAACCATAAAATCGTTGGTACGCGGGGCACGGGTAATGCATTAAATTTGAATGATATTATACACTCGCGCCGTGGGTTAATTATCACGTAATTATTTTCGAGCGGACGTTAATTAATACTTTATAAACGCGTCCCCGGGAATATTCTGTTATAGGAGGCATGAATATTTATGAATTAAAATTCTCTTGTCAACGGTGGTTCACGATGATAAATTCGCCCCGCGGCGTTGATATTAGTTAATCAAACGCCGATCAGTTTACCGGTCGTAGCGACCAATTACACGACGCTTTGCCGGTATTTACCGTCGTAGACGTTGATATTGCATCTTCGATAGAAAATTTGCAGCCACCTCTTGAATATCGATGTTTCTAAATACATAAAGTGAGTAAAAAGTATGTATAGGATTTATTCATACTTATTTCTTTCAATTTAGAATCTAATATTTCGCATAGATGCACTTTTACATTGAGATCTAATGATTGTGGAGGAGCACTTGAATGATTGAAAGTGTTTTCCAGCAAACAATTTTTAATCACCTTCGCTGTATATTTTGGGTCATGGTCTCACTAAAAGACCCGTGATTGCACTTGCAGCTGAATTTGATTTCAAAATATTTAAACATCCAAATTGGAGTTAACCCAGACAGTGATATAAAATTTTGCATTTCTTCGGAAAGAACTCAAACATTTATGCCACTTTGACGATACTTGTTTGTCGTATACACTCTACGTTTCTTTCACTGAACATTACAATTTCATTAAGAAATTTGTACCTTATTTATTATTAATTAACAATATTTGGTAGTAATATTTAGTAGTATAATATTTTTTAATATAAATTTCTAACTAATACTTAGAAGATAGTATATTCAATTGCAGTATTTCCCATCAATAAGCAGTCTCCACTGGAATCATAGATGAAGTTTGACGAGGTTTACCTTCGAATTCGACTAAGCATGTGCAAACGTACATAAGGATCTTACAGTTAGTCCAACTCCATCTCGAACTATAGTTGATTTTGTCCAACTACAAACAGCATTGAAAGCACTTCAACTCGACGTGCAAACGGTGGTCTCTATTAATACGTTTCATTCGTAAAAGCGCAAGCAAAGCGTACCAATCAGTGAAATCGTGATTTCGTGTGCATCGAGCTAAATATTTCCACGTGCTTCCCCCGTTACGAATATTTCTGCCTCACTCTGTATTCCTATAACCACAGCGGAACGAACGAAACTCGTTTAACGGTGTCGTTTCTTCGTGGATCACGGCGGAAAGAAAAGGAAATTAAATTCTCCCTGCACTTCTCCCATATATCCACGTTAATTTAAACGATGTTATTCCCGAGCAACCATTAAATTTTCCAAACTTATCGTTAGTTTGCGCGATTTCGAACCCATAAACCGGACAACGAAACGCAGTTGCACGCGCGTTGTTTGAAATAACTGAGGATACCGAAATGAGCCAGTCAATATTGTCTGCGCAGCTGAAACTAAACACTAACTCTCCACTATTTGCTTCGGGAATGTTCCGTTCCAACTCGTTAATTCGTACGGCGGTATTCACGAGAAACATTAAAATGAAACATGAAATGCGCAACTTCCGACAATTACCGAAATGATATACGGAATATTAATATTTTGAATGTTTCCATTAAATTTCAAATCCATTGAATGATCCATTCTCCATCTAGCTGCGTATCGCCATTTTCATCGCCGTTTGATTTCGAGCAGAAAATTAAGAACAAAACATTTACGTAGTATCCATATATGCCATTGCGCATTAATGCAGAGTTTGTTTTAATTTATACGTGTACAGTGGATATCGGAGGTATTTGCACATTGAGATTTTTCATACTAAATAAATGCACGAGGTGGGTTATTTAAATCAATTTCAGAATATCCTCGGAATCGTTGATGTTATCGAAAAATGTTTCAGATAAAATTTGCATGATTTTGAGGGAGAAATGATTTAATGTTGACACTTTTTTGTAGGTGGACGTCTGGAGGTAAAATTTGTTTCTTTAAATGGAATCATGTATTGTTTAATGCATTGATCGATGCAATTCGTTATTCCGTATAAGAAATTATAAACCTACTTATGTCATAGAATTATTAGTTTAGGAGGTATTTTAATTTCAAAATTACGATGTACTACTAATCATACGATGTTTACCTTCTTAAAGTTGATATTCAGAAGTACGTCTTTCCATATTTATATACACCACAATTAAATACGACTTCACAATGTTGAAATTAAAATATCTCCTAATGGTGTTATGGCATAAATAACTTTATACCTTTTTCACATAAGGAATGACAATTCGAAAATGTCATTTTGCATCAAAATCCACAGTCTAATAATTAAAAATAGGGACATTGACCTTACACCTCGAAGGCAGTCGTCTGGCGCTGTTGACGAAAGTAAATATTCTTTTATCGGCTGGGAAAGTTCGACGAATGGTTGCGTTTATTGGCTCCCCACGGGTTTCAATTTTATTGCCGTCTCGCGCGCCGTCGCTTTTCGGGGGTGGAACGGGTACGTGCTTAATATTGCAAAACGAAACCTGCAGGCGTGTAACGCGACCTGACCCAGGAGAGTCGTCTTCTGTTTCTCGTTTCTTCTGCATCACGAACGAACGACGCAAAACCGTATACACGGAGTTGGGCAGAATTTTATTCGAGTGATACATCGTGGAAAGCAGCAGTGTACCTACGAGCGTCATCCTAATCTTTAAACAGTTAACCCCTTGACTTATAACCTTGAGTTAGACTCGTGGTGACGATATCAAAATGGATTAAAAAGCCGGAAATATGGTGATAATATTACGGATGAAATATATACGGATGTGGACGCTTTCTTTAACTCTTTGAGGCACACGATTTTAAAGAAAATAAAAACCCTAGTTGCACAGAATTTTTTTTAATACAAAAAAAATTATTTGAAAATAATATATTAAAGTGTATGACTATGAGTAACTACAACTTTTCGAGGTGGGTTAAAATATATCCCACCATGCATAAAAAGCTAAGCAAAAGGTGGGACAGTTTTTAACCCACCTAACTCTAAAGAGTTAATTAATTCCAAAATGCTACCAAGCAGAAATTCTTCATTGGTGTGGAATAATTATAAACATTCATCGGAAAAAATGGCGACGATATAGAAATTTCGGTCAGTGTGGATAGTGGATTTGCCCATCTTTGCGTAAGTACATATACTAGGTTGTTGAAACTCCCTGAAACATCGATGTATCGCGAAAACGTGTGTGCCCCGTGTTCGCGTCGTCTGTTACAGTTAAAGAGTTGGCGGAAATCGTGGATAAATTATGACACTCTGGAATCCTGTGGACCATTAGCGCCCCGGCTCGTCTGAAGGTATAATTTCATTTAAGGATAATAGGTGGTACTATAAGCGGTTGGCACATTAAGTGAGTTATCGTAGCAGTTAGCATTACTTGCGATCTTGATCAATTAAGCTTTAGCCTTACTTTTAGAAGTATACAGGGTGAGTCACCTAACGTTTGCACCTCAAATATCTTTGTTGTTTTTAAAGATACGTCAAATATCTTAAAGGCAAAGTTGAATGATTCGATGGGCTCACACGATACCAAAAAAATTGTTGTTTTTATGTCATTTTGTTAGAGATATCAAGATCACTTTAATTTTTTTAAACGGAATCACCCTTATTTAAACACCTACAATGATAGTCCCTTTCATTAGGAATCCAGTGACTATAATTATTCAATGTCATTCAAGGTCACAGATAGAGAAAACTCATGCAGCTGCTAAATATTAATTTCATTGTCTTCATTAATCGAGGTGTATAAGAAATTAGAGTTTAACATAAACTCCGATGAAAGTATCTCTAAAAATTCAATACTTGTAAAAAAGTCTGCAATCCGTCATTTTAACGGGTTTAAAAATAATAAAAAATACATTCAAGTATTAACATTTCCCACTGAAAGTTGGTATCAAAATCACGACATTACTCATAGAACAACCTGATACATTAAGGTGTTAAGCTTCTAAAAGCGTTTGGTGCCAGTCCCCTACCTCTTCTATTAAAAGTCAACCGCTGAAAATGGCACTTCCATGGCCTCCGACGACTGAATGCCCATAGAGAAGTTTCTTTAAATTCCAACCATGCAAAACTGTTTAAAAAAGCAACACAAAAATTACCTTAAAGATAAGCAAAGGTCATAGATAAAAATGGTAACAATACATTGATAACTAAGAATAAATTTAGTATTAACATATCCACTGAAAATTGTTGTCAAAAACACAACATTACTCATAGAGCAACCTGATACATTAAGGTGTTAAGCTTCTAAAAGCGTTTGGTGTCAGTCCCCTACCTCTTCTATTAAAAGTCAACCGCTGAAAATGGCACTTCCATGGCCTCCGACGGCTGAATGCCCATAGAAAAGTTTGAGATCGTGGCGTGCTTAACGCTCGATCCCCCGTTTGCAGACGGTTCGCGTTAGTCGGCCGTGGCTTATCGCGGTAAATGCCTGGCGCTCGTAAATCTGATCGCGTTTGCACGCCGCGCCCAGCCTCGAGTTTACGCTGTTCCACGGGCGTCGTCGTTTGTAACGCGTCGTCTTGTGTTCACCGGCGCGCGAAACCTTGGTTTTCGCGGAACCGGCCAACGAACCGCCGACGGTTTATCGCGACGGCAGCAACCACCCCCCACCGCGGAGAAACTTCCTGTTGCGTTAATTCGACGACAAACAAAGTCCCACGGTGGAACGATCGATTACGATTCCGTTTGAGTTTCGAGATCGTTTAATCGTCGAGCGGTGGATGGAAAGTTTGATGATCCGCTAAAAGGAGTGAACTGGAATGTAACACATGTGGTGTAGGCACTTTTTGTTTGTTTACAAGGTGCTGTCTGTAACTGGGGGTACATTTGAAAGACTGTTTCTGTGTGAAATGATGCGGAAGGAATCCTTCTTTGTGTTCTTATACAGCGCGTCTTATACGTACACGGTGCGATCGAATAACATCCCTAGTAGCACAAAAATATTTTTTTGGCCACACTTTTTAATATGCAGGAAATATAAAATACATGTTTACAATATTAAATACATATTTATTTCATATTACGAAAAAAATATTTTGTTTCCAATATTAAATTGCATATTCATTTTATATTGGGAGAAATATATTTTTTTCGTAATATGAAATAAACATTGTATGTATATGTAAATATTAAAAAGAGATCGAATCTGTTTTTAATATTGGATGAGTATGTATTCCATATTTTGTGCTACTAGGGATGTGCAAGCGGGTACGAAGTTATTCCTTATGAAAAAATAAGAACAAAATGTGGAATACAATTTTTTTAATTTAAAGCTTAATTTTCGAGAAAATTGACTTTGGATATCTGCCAGATACGGAGGTAATTGAATAGGATTGGGGTAAGGCGTCTGTTCATTGTATTCCGTTTCGACTTATTATTATGGGAAATACAAGTGGTTCAGATTAATTTTCGAAGTCGATTTTATTAATTCTTTAGTAGAATTGATTTATTAAACATTACGAAATTATTGAAAATTGATTTCCAAAATTATAAGGTTGGAGACATTACTGTAAGCAGAAGAACGAGCAAATGTATGATTGGATCCACCTTATCCGAACGTGAACTCCGGTTATTTGAACGAAAAGTCATATAGGTAGTAGGGAAAATCAGTGAACTCATATTATATAAACGATCCAGTTACATTAACTGTTTTGTCCCCGAACGAGGTTCAGATAAACGGAGTTCTACCGTACCAGTTTTCGATTGCTTTGGTACGAGGAGTATGTAATCTAACTTTCGACATACGAGTTGTATAATTTATGCTCTATATTTTATTGCTCCCTTATTAGCAATTCCACTATCAATTTCCTAACAATAAGATATATGTGATTGAACTGAATTAACCTAAACAATAAGATATATGTGATATGCTCTGATAAAAAGAGGCTAACGTGGGAAAACAATTTTTTCCAGATAAATTTTTATTCGTTTAAAATAATGCATTCCGTAATGGGGTTGTCTGTTTCGTGTTCAGTTGTTTTCTCTTGCGTTTCGACTAGATGGTGTTACGTATTTCATTTAAGATTTATTAGGGTATGTATTTACATTTAATCCAGAATATTTTTGAGTAGTTCAGTACTATTGCCAACAACGTGGTATTTAAAAAAAGATGCATGAACCTTGAAAAAATTCAAGATCACCTTGATATCTAAAAAAACAAATAAAATATACGAAAAATCAAATCTTCTCTTAAAAAGCTATATAATTCATTAAAACGTTTACTGACACAACTACTAGGTAACGAGTTATTTTAGATAGTAGTTCTTTTATTGACTCACCCTGTATAACCCAACATGCATCGTAAAAGCTACCGTGGGACGTATTCTCCCGTTAGTCTCGGAAGGGTTAACAGAAATTGTCTACGAACACATTCGGTCCGACCAAGCCCAGTCAAGTGTACTCGTGCTGTGTCAACGTACCTTAAGGCACTTAAATAATTGGCAGAAAGATTGATGAACGTATCCTCTCACTTTAGACGGTACCAGTTGGTGGTTTATCGTTATTGCAGTTTCGGTCTATGCCCGCCTCCGTTTCTCTTCTCCTCCCTGACTTACAGCATTGTTTGCCTTTAACTACTTTTCAACTAAGTTCACCGTCTCGCTATCTGTTACACGGGGAGAATCGGGTGTGTCGGCCGATTTAACAGAGCCGATGGACGCTTTAAGGGTAGCGTTTGGTGTCGTATCTAGCTGGGGCTCCATATGGCGCTTTACACTTTTTATTAATTTTACCAATTGAATTTGAACGATTAATATTTTTAACTAATTTCAAATACTGAAATGGAAACAAAATTTACTTTTATTTAAATTTAATTATAAACGGAGATTTAAATGTTTATCTAATAAGTTTTTTTGTCGATTGTTGCGTAAATAAATAATCAAAATCAATTTCTGCGATGGCAGAACTCTTAGATGATTAGAAATAGGGACATTGTTTCGTTAAACGCGACCAGCGTGCCTGCTGTTCATTTGTCGGAATAAACCTAGACGTCTGGTAATTGCGTGGCTATTCCCCTTGTTGTCAGCGAGAAATATCGTGGACAGGCCAGAAAATATGAGGGATACTTGTGCCTCGAGCATCGAAAAAGGAGAACATTTCAACGGAAAGAACGAGTCATTCGTCCCGGGTTTCGCGACTTTGATATCTGTTTACTCGCGAACACGCCAGTCTTTCGTTTCTCTGAAAATAATTACGATACTGGAATACTTCGTTCCTGTTACGAACTCTCGGTAACTTCGACCTTACAGACTAAGGTTACCCAAACGTTACGTTCAATGTCCAGTTTGAAGTAATTAAACTGGAACTTTGACCCTGGTGTACCGTTCAGGAAATTGTTGCGTTAGTTACTTCGTGAATTGAATTCGGTTGAATTTCACGGAAACGATGAAAGAGCGAAAATTTCAGCATTCAGTCTCTGTTAATGTAACGTCAACGCTGAATCAGAATCGCAAACAAGAATTTAATGAATACGATATTCAGTCTTAAAGGATCAACTATACAAGTAACTTTGGTATGCCTACTATAATACTATTTTGAGACTTTCCGCTGAAATATTTACAAAAAATTCTGCAAAACTTAGATACTGCGTAAAAATATCTCATTATACAAAAACATGTACTTTTCTGATTCTTCATATTTCGATTCTTTTTTAACATAAAAACATGGTAAAAAAAAACTGTTACGTGTCAGGATTCTGATGATTATCAAAGCATTCTTAAAAAAATTACTTGTAAAACTATTCACATACAGTAAAATAATTTTTTTTCAATAGAATACTATATACTAAACCCTTCATGTATATTTAAAACACAAAGTTTTTGTAAAACATTATAGGCATGTATTCGGTGGGCATAAAGTACACCCCCCACCCCCCCTAGTAGTTCATATAGTAAAAAAGGGCTCGGTATTTCGAGGGTTTAATTTACCGACTTACCTTCTGTGCCAACGTAATGTAACGAGAACAAAAGGACTCAAGTAATTACCAGAGTGCATAATGTCAGTATACAGGGTGTTTCAGGTCGGTTAGTGTAACCGAGCAGGAGATTATTCTACATGAAAAATTATGTCGAAAATATGGTGTAAAACTGTTTTTTATGATGCTTTCTTTCCGAGATAATTGAATTTAAAAGTCTGCTGAATACGCGTGGAATTGAATAGCGTCTGTTCATCACATTCAGTTTCTACTTATTATCACCACGAATTTTTTCAGACAAGTCGGTACCCAAAATATTAACCCTCTAACTGCATCCGTCTACTACAATAGATGCCTAGTTTATCACTTTAATTACAATATCTGGAACGTTTCTCTTCAATTGGCAGTACGAAATTTCTTTAACTGACATCCAAAGAATAGAAAAACAGTGTTACTGCAACTACTAGTACGTCATTTATAGTGAGTGAACACATTGCTGAAAAGAAATTAGAATTTTTTTAATATTTCTGAGTAGTTAAACGTAATAGATTTCTTTATTTGTTTCCTCGCCCATTGACACAGTTCCAAATCGATATCCTTCAATAATACGAAATTTCCTCTCTGTTACAGGACACGCGACCGGCAACGAGTAGTTTCGCAAAAATTCTAAAGTGGACATGCGTGTCGAAGATCGGCCTGAAGGTGCACACCGATGACGGAGGGTAAGTGTCAACGTTTTCCGTTTCACACGCGTTAAAGCATGAAGATACGACGCCAAGTATAAGTGTCAATGACGTTCCCTTGGCTGATAGATAGAAAAGTGTATACGACCAAAAAAAAAATGGAGAATTCTAACTACCACAATAAACTTTGAGCCTCGAGATGTGTGTCGCATTCACCGAGGAATCACTGTATTCATAAATACATTTCCATTAAACACAGCAGAAGAATAAAAAAGAAAATATTTCATCTACTTTCAAAAGCTTCATCGCTAAAGAAGTTAAACATAGCGTCTAAACAGTCGGGTCAAAATTGACTCTGGAACCGTGCTCCAAGGGTTACAAAATATAAAGGATGAAGCACGATTCCTTAGAAGGGATCAATGAAAAAAATGGTGCTCGCGACGCGTTGTTACCATAAATGGTGCGCGCGCGCGCCCAAACGAGCACGTTTCTCAAACCATTAGGTGAAAGGCCCTCTTCTGATCGTGTCTCTTTTTCGCCCTCCGCATCGTTCCTGTTCCTCCTTCCTCATTAACTTGATTGCCTGATACCTCTCGCGGTGGTAACAAACCTCTCTCGCGCCACTTCCTGCTTCGTACGCGACCTGCGTTCTCCGCGCCTCGAGTGGTACATGAAAAATGGCCCAATTAATTTTTGCTCCCTCCCCCACGCGTGATTCCCCCCCTCTTACCCTCACCCCGCGATTATTGTACCGTTAATTGCTTCCACGACCTCTCTGTGTCCCGGTCGAGTGTCATTGTAAATTTTAATTGCGGTATCTCGATGAACGGGGGGCCCGTTTGCACGACGAGGGCGTCGGTGAAATTGGAACAGGGGGGACTAACGAAACCGCGGGAACTCGGAGAGATTGACCATTGTGGGACCATCCGTGATAACCGTTCAACTTAACCTTTTCATTCCCGAATTATCTAACAATTACGAACAAACATTTGTTTATATTACACGACACATAAATGATTCAGAAGAGCATTTTCACATTTTGAAAGCGTTTAGTGGCATTTCCCATTTATTGCTATTCGGAAATTTTTTTAACTGTAATTCAGTTGCTTTTGATTGATGCGTACACTTTTGTGTCACGTTGATTGCCACAGTGAAAAAAGCCATACGTAGCCAGCCACAGTTTATTTCGTTTTTATGTCAGAAATTGTCGAAAGTATTTGCGTTTAGTTAATAGAGGCTGTTTGTCTTGTTTTACGCTGCGATATTAATTTTGCACAGAAAGTTTGCAACAGCATTTAAATAATCTGATTTATTTGCAGTACGTGTCATCCATGTTTGAGTGACGTGGCAGTCAAAGTGATATCTATATATACAATAATTATAAAACGATTGTTAAAATGTTATAACAATGAATTTCCTCAGATCTTTCACAACTTTCATTACGATATGAAAGTGAAGAAATTAGTTGATTTATAAATCCGAAAGATTATCATGTTTGTCAATCCAGTAAACACAAATATACGTTTATCGTTGGTATTTTGAGTGTTAATTAAATTTATAACAGTTCATGCAACGTTTGACCATAAACACTGATTTTGAACTTATTCAGTAGTACATATTGGTAGCTAATAGAATAGTTTGCGCGAATATGAGGACATCGATCGTTGAAGCCTTGGATTCCGCTGAAGCAGCTTAATTACTCTCGTACCGGCATCACTGAAATTAATTATCAAACACTTCAGCATATCTGTATTTCTTGTACAATTTCTATCAATCTAGGAACTATTATTTTCGTTAACGTTCATACTACGCGCTAATGTACCATTTTTTTAAGTCATGTAATATACACAATAATAACAACAAAATATTTCTCCGGTAATTTTGAAATAATTTCCGACTGAAAAGACGCTTCAAAGGCATTGAAAAGTGAGCAAATACATTGCCTTGCTTTTCCCATAAAAATTCACGAAATTCACGGAGAATTATTACGGAAGCGTCGTCGATTTCTTCTTTTCGTGTATGGTTCTTTTCCCCGCCAGTATCGGAAGCACCATCACAATCGTTTCAAGCCTTGTTCACCATTTTCCCGTCGCCCCTACTCGACCTCCCAGTTCTGTGAAATAATATTTCTCTTTTCGATTGCCGGTGCGTGTGAATATTCAAATGGATATCGAAGTTTCCCGCTGCGAGGGTTACTCGATAATGGAATAATATAAACTCTCATGAAATATTTGCGAAAAGCGTGGGTCCAGTATACATCACATTTTTATCGTCCGTACCTTCTCTGCCACTCGCGTCCCGATACGAACGTTAAATTAAAAATGCTCGTTCACTTTTTTTTTTCCCTCTCCCGTCGCGCGAACTCCCAAACCACAAACGGACCTTTGTAAATAATTGAAGACCGTCGTGTGCACCGTGGCGTTGAAAAATTCATCGAGCAAATTGGTGTATACACTGCGAGAGGATAAAGCTAATGAAAAGGCTGGAGGGTCTTTGAGCGTGATCACGTGCAACCCTTTTTCGTTTGAGCATTGGGACTGGAGATTTACGTAATTCCCACGGAATTAGGAAAAATTAAAGGTATAGTAGAATCCTTTCTTTCGCTTCGAAAAACCCCTTTGAAATCCACCAAGCGAATCCTGTAATAAAGGGAATGCCCTCTAAATGTTTAACATCCATTAGTTCCCTCGTATTACTCGTTACGTTCATTCGGAATTTGAATCGTTTTCAAAAGACGGACGGAACGAGAGTTGCTTCGGTGAGGATCGTTTTATTGTTCTAACCGAGCGAAAGAAAAACAGGAGAAATATTCACGAGGGCAAAAGGGCGGGCCGTTATGCAAGAGGGATTCATCAGGCTAGTAGGATGAATGTTGCAATTACTGCCAGTCTCCCTGATACTGCCACTTTATTTGTTTCACTTAAGAAGAACGTAACGTGTAAAGAATTGTGTTTGATTGACATGAAAACAAAGAAATACATGCATTTGTGTGTACCTGGTATTTAAAAATCAATGTTTACGCATTACAGAGTTAAAAATAAATTTTTAAAAGTATAAAAAAAAATATCGACATTTTCGACTTCAGAATAGCAGGATTCAGAATACTTTTTCCCCTAAAAATGTGTTTCGACGTCAAAGAGTAAAAAATAAATAAAAAAAAATTAAAAAAACAGGTTGGTTTAATATCGATATTTGCGATCTCAAAACAACAAGATAGAACGTATATATCTATCTCCTCATTTTGAAATAACGTTTCGAGAATCTGTCCTCTTCTATGCTCGTTTCAGCCGCGACACTTCCTTGTTTGTGCTCGACTGTGTCTCCCTAAAAACGCGCCACCTTGGTCCACGACCTCAGGACGTAATAAATTCACCGTGCCTCTTTTTCTCTCTCTCTCTCTCTGTTCTTTAATCGAGCGCATAAAAATTCACCTTTACGTTCGTTACGCGGCGAATTAAATTCACGCGGAACGGCAAGAAGAGACGCGCTCGAGGTACGCTCTTTTATTGCAGGAACGCGGGAATTCTACCAATTTTCAAGCCAGTGATTTTTTTCCCTCCTCTAAAATTCCATTTATTCGCGGCGGGGGCCAAAACCGCGGCGCCATCCCACCATCGTCTGGGTAATTCGAACTTCGCTTTCCTCGCGTTTTTATTTCACCTTCCGCGCGTTCCGCTCCACAGTCAGCGATCGTGTCCGCGCGTTTCATGGTGAACACGCATTCCACCTGTAAAATTTCGCCTCTCCGCGTCTTTCTGGAGCGTGGAGCTACCCGACTGGAAGCGTTTTACGATCGCCGTAGACATGGGCGTAGCCAGGTTATCAGTCAGGGGAGGGGCAAAAATATTAACACATCGACTGCCACAGTGAAAAATGCTGTACGTAGCCAAACACACTTTTTTTTTTTAAATACGTTTTGTTAATAGAGGCTGTTGGTCTTGTTTCAAATTGTATTACAATATTAAAGATTATACAAAAATTTTGTAACTCTGGGAAGGGAGGAGGGAAGATCCAATTTTTTTTCTTGTAGGGTGGGGCAAAAGCCACTTTTTTCTGTCAAGAGGGAGGAGGTCAAAAATATTAACACATTGACTGCCACAGTGAAAAATGCTATACGTAGCCAGACACACTTTATTTTGTTTTTAAAGGCATAAATCGTCGAAAATGTATGCGTTTTGTTAATAGAGGCTGTTGGTCCTGTTTCAAATTGTATTACAATATTAAATATTATACAAAAATTTTGTAACTCTGGACAGGGAGGGGACAAAATCCAATTTTTTTTCTTGTAGGATGGGGCAAAAGCCACTTTTTTCTGTCCACGGGGGCAGGCACTTGCTACGCCTATGGCCGTAGATCATTTCTGTACACACGCGCGTCGAAGGACGGGGATCGAGGTTGTTGCCAGCCCGTGTTTATTCGTTTGTTGAGTTTACTTTTTCGGTTCGAGTGGTTCGAACGTTTTGGTTCGTGGATGAACCGTAACTATGAGTAATTTGTAGCAGTAACCCTTGTGTAGGCAACCGGGTACTCAGGTACCAATTTTTAAATCCCTTTCGCAATTTTTAATTGTCTTGGACGCCTGTACGCATTGTTTGCAGTCAAAGGATTAATCATTTTTTTCTTAATTCTTTAAATTTAATTATTCTAAACAATTTCAAAGTAGTATATTTTAAACGTTATTCAATACTTTTTTTGTGTAAAAAAAATTGAGGAAATGTTATAAAAAAAAAATTTCGAAGCACAAGAGATACCGACATGAAATTTGATTTTTAAAAAAATAATTTTATTATCTCATTGTTGGACAACCATGCTGATCTATCAGTGTTGGTATTAATCATATTCCTTGAAGCCTCGGATCGATTGGTTCGACGAAGGTGTATGGGAAAAACGCGAAATTCAGATCGGTAGCTTCAAAGGAACGCGATAAATTATTGGAACGCAGCCGCGAAAATTATATTACGAACGGTTCCAGGAAATTGTACGGTATTCTTGCACACCTGGGACGTCTCGTCGCGTTATCGAGGCGCTTTAGGAGATTCAAATACATTACTCCCGCAAGATTCGAATTTTCGATCCATTATATCTCGAGATTATCCATTTACCAGCGAGCTTTCGAACAGTCGTCGTCTGAACCGGAGAAATACATTTCCTTCGAAAATAACAAAAATTTTCCGCCCTTCATTTTTACTGTATGTAAGTATTTTCGTTTTTGTATTGATTTACACATTCCCAGCAATCTCATTTCAGGATCCTTTTTTTTTTTTTAATCTTATACTATACTTTCCTTGAACTTTATACTTCGCAACATTCGAGTCAATCGGTGCGAAATTTTCCGAATTCCCTGAAAAATTAGTGTCAATTGTAGACACGAAGTCCCCCATTCAGTTTCCAGAACGAAATGAAACGAAAGGAATCACCTTCGGGAAACGTGTTCCTCCGAACGGAGAGAAGAAAAGTTGGCGACAGCGAATTAAAAGTTCCCACCCCGGTCCCAGATAAAAGTTTAAACGGTCCGCGACAACGGCTGATCGCCTCGAACCCGAAGTTTCTAATTGAAAGTAAACAAATGGTCGCACGCTGGCTCTCTAGGCTGATCTAGATGAGACCTTTCCACTTGATACTCTCACCGTGATCCCTTTAACAAGGTAAAAATCTTGCAAAGAATCTGAATTATTTAAATATTGTTATACAATTTTTGCGTAAAATTAAGACCAACAGCCTCTATTAACTATACGCATATATATTCGACGATTTATGACTTTAAAAACGAGATAAAGTGTGTCTGGCTACGTACGGCCATTTTCACTGTGGCTGTCAATGTGTTATTCCGATTCGGAGGCGTTATTTTTAAGCGATTTTTCGAACTAAGAATTAATGGACCAAGGAACTTGTAGTTTTTCGTGCGTGTTTGTTAAAATTTCAAGGAAGCACAATAAAAGTTGTTTGTAATTATCTTTTATATTAACAAAGTTATTACACATTTCTTGCAACGTATCGTTCTGAATGGTTGTCACGATTCACGTTATTTTATTAATTCGAAAAAAAAATACGTATTTCTTATTTTTGACTGCTTAACAGACATACGAAGGTTCGTCAAAATCGGAGGGGGACACTTCCGTGCCTTCCCTTGTGAGCACAAATCGGGACAAATTTCCAATTTTTCACACTAATATAGGAAAAACAAAATGGCATAGAAATTTCTTGTCTGTACTTGGGGTATTAATATCTTAATAATAATGCATATATAATAATAAATTTTATTGGAATGTTTATTTTGCTACGTTCTGCAAGTCAGAGAACGCTATAAATGCATAAACATCCGCTGCCTAGTGATTAGAAATTGGGACATTGACCTCAGTGTGAATCAGTCTTCAACATTCTTCAAACATCGAAAGCAATTACCCCGGTGGTAATTAAGCTTCTGGCACGAGTCCACTAGTGCACCTGTTCTCGCTCGGTAAACAAGATCCAGCCTCTCCATTTTCTGCGTGGTGTAAAATGGTATACGAGGTGTCCAGCTTCTTTATTGGTCGTCAACCCTTGCAGGGGACCTTTAGAAAGGACCATAGAAGACAAAGATCTGTGAAGAGAATGAAAAGGATTCTCGAGGGTATATATCAAGGCTCGTAAAACGCCTTCCGATCTTTCTGTCCCTTGACGTTTCATCTGCTCTTTCATCTGCCCCCTGCCTGTTTCTTTCTTCTTTTTGTCTCCCAGTCGAATTTTGAGCCGGGTAATAGCGGTTCGAGTGGGAGGAAGTCTCTCTGGAGCTTTTGTCTCCCAGTGCGAGTCGACGCTTTTGTTTAGCGGGCGTAAAGTCGGAAGGGGCCCGGTTTGTCCGTAAACTTTAAATGCCCTTTCATCGCCATCTTGCCCCCTTTTCTTCTCTAAGGGGGATAATTGTCTCTGGCTCAGCTGCCGTGGAGCGATTAAATCTTACGGGAGTTTCTGCCGTTACTTTTGGCTCTGTTTCGCGAAGACGGAACTGGGGGACACAGGCTCTTGTCAGTGGATAAATTTCCAATGGTAATTCTGAGGTGAACAACGCGCTTCGGTGATCGATTGTCTTTCCCTGTTCTCGATGCGACTACCTCGGTCGAGGAGATTCGAAATTACGGTCTGTTTAAAAGCACGATCAATTTTCATCGACGATGCGAGGATGGATGGAAATGTGGATGTGCCCGGAATGTCAACGTCGAGTGGATTTATCGATGTACCAGGCGGAAATTGTGCTTTGGAACAGGGTCCAGTGTAATGGTTAAGTAATTTTTCGATATTGAATTCGTAGATTTTTCATTCGAATTTCGCTAGGGACTTTTGAAGAGGTAGCTTGGTGTACGCGGGTTAAAAATGAACGAATATTTGGGAATTTATTGTGAAGTAAGTATTGAACCAATCTCTTTGGCACTTTAATAATATTTTATTGTACCATTAAACTGAGTAGACATATTTTTATTTTCGCAACAAATCCGTAAATATTATAGTTATAAGGACTTATGTGCAGCCCGTGAGTAAAAAAGGTGTTTCACGCTGGGGAATGTAACTCAAGAAATATTCAACCAACTGATCCGACATTGTATCTACATATTCTTTAATATCTTCACAGCATAAACCTACATTTATAATTTTATTTTTTCAATAAACAATATTTTTTAGCATTTTTTACTGGAAAAGAGTACCTTTTCTTTAAAAAAATGTCATCATTTTTTCAATTTTGCATTATTTGATTTCAAAATAGGTTCACTCTGTGAAGATCTTAAAGATTATGTACATTCAAGTCTGGAACAGCTTGTTGAATATTGTTTTAGCTACATACCCCGGCGTGAAACACGTTTTTTGCTCACGGGCTGCACATAAGTCCTTATAACAATAATATTTATGGATTTGTTGCGAAATTAAAAATTTTTCTTTTAATTTAATTGTACCATTAAGTATTCGTAAAGTTTCAAAGAGATTGGTTTAACATTTTCTTCGCAAGAAATTCCCAAAAAATCCCTTAACACTAGAACAACCAGCATTAAATGTACACTAAATTAAATTGAATAATACAATAATCTACAGAATACATTCGATAATCTAGCATAATATACCATAAAATAAAACCTGTAGTAAATTAAAAACCAACATAAATTCCGTCAGAAGCACCCTTATAATTTCAGTAATGGTAAAATATTGAATCTGTAATCCGTCATTTTGGCAGGTTCTAGTGTTGAGAGCTTGGGTTATTTATTTCAGCCACATATGGCCATTAGTTCATTGCCGAGGAGCCTTCGAACTCTCATCGATCATTTCCTGTGCCCAATATTCGGAACTTCAGTGCATTTAGTTTAATCAAATTCAATAAATTTTAGTACGCATTCCATTTTGCGTGGAGCCTGATGGAACCGTCAGAAAGTCTCCGTTAACAATAATGGAAAATTAACTTCCGAAGTAAATCAGTTTTCCAGAGGAAGGGACATGCAAACTTCGCGGAATTATAATGGAAGTTTTCGTGGCGGAAGATTTCTCCGCGCGATACAAATTCATTTAACGTAATGAAGATCGATGGACTGTAGGAGGCCACGGGTTCATTCATCTTGGGCGACGG
Source organism: Dufourea novaeangliae (assembly GCF_001272555.1). Classification (NCBI taxonomy): domain Eukaryota; kingdom Metazoa; phylum Arthropoda; class Insecta; order Hymenoptera; family Halictidae; genus Dufourea; species Dufourea novaeangliae. The sequence continues at coordinate 1,984,373 of NW_015373891.1, read as the reverse complement.
GATGCATCGATTTCGGGTTCGTTTGTCAACGGGCGCGGTGGCCTGAACCGAAATTGAACCGCGTTGTCAAAGCGCTTTGTTGACGCACCGGTTGATTGTCGAACGGCTTTGAGACAATGTATCGTACACAGATCGAGTTATTCAATTGCTTTCGAAACCACGGCTACCAAAGCCACTGGTTTCACGAAACTGCGACGGTATTGGTTAACCATTTAACTATTTGTTGTTAATAGACGATGAAATGAAACGAACTGAAAACGGTAAGAAATAAAGGTTTTTATCTTTCTATCGCGTTGCATCTTTGTTTATTTATTTATTAACCAGTAGATTTATAGTTACGTAAATCATATAGAGGTAACAACCAAGTTACCTGTACACAGGCCTGACTTACGATAAAAAGGAGACTTACATACTAAAAGAAAAATTAAATAGATCTGAAAGAGCAATATGCACATTCACTAGTCAACGTGAAAATATTATAGAATATAAATTAGCTCACAGTGTATAACTTTAAAGTTACAAACCTGAACCAATATTCTTTAGAAATATCTAAATGGTTTTACGTAAAAAATTCCTGTTCACAGACTGGAAGTATGAACTGACTAACAAAATAATCACTTTTGTATTAATTTCCCGAGTAAAATCAGCAATTAAACAAAAATACTTTTCCAGCTTCGATTGAACAAAACTTCCAATCCCATATGGAAAGAACTTCGAATATTTCAATGGCCACTGTCCCAGCGAACATTTGGCCTCGGTTTTGGGGATCTCCCATAAGTCGAATTTCCATAGAAAGTTGACGTGCTTCGTCGAAAACACAGGGACAACCAGCGATCGATTGAACATCGGGATCTAAACTCCCTGGGGGTTAGGAACGAAACACGGTTATCCGTAACGAGTATTCGCAGTCGAGCCGAAAAGGGAGGCAGCTAGAGCCTGAGCTGTTTCATCTCCGTCGGAGGACGATTTCGTTCGGGAACACGCGGAATAGAATTGGGACAAAAAGGAAAGACGTACGGGAGAATGGAAAGGGCAGGGGGAGGAGTGGGAAACCATTCCTGGTTGAATGAATATCCACGTGCAGCAATGATCCTATTCCGCGGCGGGGCTGATGAATACCAGAGGTGTAAGGGCTCTAAAGCAAGGAAGGCTGGCGTTCCGTTTCAGAATCGAGGGGATTATTTTCTTACCGTTTATTCCAGGCTCGTCCGGAGATTCGAGAGCCTTTATCCCCGAGAGGGCCAACACCCCCAAGTTTCTCCTGACGTATTTCTTTTCAAATTGGAAGACCCCCATCATTCATAGTCGTCACGATACAGGGGAACCCTTTATTCAATCGTCACATCACGGCAATCGAAGAGCGCCCGATAGTTCTCCGCCAAAGTGAAATCAGGAATCCCTAGTGTCTCGTTAAGATTCACGTGAATCTCTTTTGGAGTTGATTTATACTGAGGTGACACGAGAATGATGCAATTCGAAATTCAGGATTTGGCGGAAATTCTTCGAATCATATCGAGATATTCTGAAGCACAGTGGAATCTTGATATATTGCCGCGCGAGGCCATTCCCCTCCACACGTATTTTCACGCGCGTAAATTTGCTAACCCCACCACGTGGGCTCCATAAAGGGGGCTCTCGATATATCGCCGCGTCCGAGAATTTTAATCTCCTACAACCCCGACAATGGCAATATATCAAGAGTCCACTGTATTAGAAATATATACAACCAATTCTGTTTTTACCTTACGTGATCAGCTTAGATTACCCGACTGCTAACTGTTCGATCGAATATTTTTTTGGTTAATCTGTTTCCCAAAGTTTTCAAGGTCACCTTCAGTTTTCTGGAGATGAATCTATAAATTTTTGTGAACAAAAATTGTTTACTCTCAATTTTTCAGGGTCATAGTAAGATCGTCTCGTGGTTTTTAAATGGAATACTATTTTTATTTCGATGTTATGAAAGTACAGAAAAAAAAGAAAGTTCAGCGTATGTCTTTGAAATTACCTTGATGAGAGATACTTTCCTGGATATTACATCCTACTGTTTTGTTTACGTTATAACAGTATCTCCTGTGAAACATGATCCAATAAGATGTCCAGGGCCGTTGTATCAAGTACATGGGGGAATTAACGAGGAACCCGTGTTCTCAGAGTCTTCTGTTTCCTTTGAAACCATAATCTTCCTCGTTGTTCGTCGTCAATATTGTAGAAATTAGAAGTAAACGCGACGACCTGTCTGAAGCCCTCTGGGCATGCGATCCTTTTTCCGCACCCTGTTGTTTCTGGTGACAGCGGTTATAAGGGGGAGATGATGTGTTGCATACTATGGTCCCCCTGGAATACCTGTTCCAACAGTTTTTAATATATTTCTGACAAGAAAATCCTACACATCTACAATCCCTAGTTTCATATATATCAAGCTAATAACATTGAAATTTATTCAGTAAATAATTACTTGTGGAGCCTCCAGAAATAAAATCTATATTTTTTATTCAATCACCGCCCAGAAAGCACGTGGTGCCTTGAAGACGCCAAAAATATTTTAGGGTTTTTTAATTAAAAACCTCCTTCAGTGCTGATTTCACATGCTCACTACTCTTAAATTTTATATAAATTATGACACGAAACGACACTACGTATGAGATGACATAATACAAAACCTCCCACACTAAATTCTCGATAAGTGTTCGAAGGCTCTGAGCATTAAATATTTCATAAACTAATGGCCATACGTAGCTGAAACAAGTACCATTGGCTTCGGAATTCCAAGATCTACCACTGTGCTGAACCTCGTTAAAAAATTCAACGTTACACCTGGAGGAAATAAAAACCATAAAAAATAACAGTAAACATACTCGTCAGCAATTCAAACCCCATAGTTCTCCCGTCGAGTCGCGTCTGTACAAAAACAATCGTGTCATCCCTCGTACATCATTTCCAAGTCAATTCGAGACACGGTCCGTCACATGGGGTATTAACATTGTTCGAAATGATTACAAGGGATGACTCGTTCGATGGCTCGCGGCGGTAAGAAGCTGCCTGGCCTCTCTTCGTCGCCGACATATCGGAGCATATTTGCTCTTTTTGCCTCGGCGATCCTCCAGGCTCATCTGTCACGTGGAGGAGGGAGGGGGAGCCACAACGCGAGGTTTGTCGTTTCTTCTCGCTTTTCCGCGAGTCGAACAAATTGTACCTGACAGCCGGGACACGGCCGGTGAGTAATGGTCCCGCGGAAGGGGTGGTTCACCGCCACCCCCACCCCCCCTGCTGGCTGTTGCGTGTCGAAAGTCAGCGCAAGATCACTCTTCTGTTTCCTACCAGCTGGCTGCCCGCGCGCGGCACGCCTCTTCAATGAACGTACAGTGGGTATCAAAAGTATTCGTGTACCCTTTAAAACAGAACAACTTTTTTTAAAATTGAGTTTTTTTGTATTATTATTATTAAGGGGTCTCCCTACTGTGACGTGTAAAAAATTAGGCGAAATTGAGGAATTTAAAGAAAAAAACTATGAGTATATTGATATTAAACTTTTTTCTATGAATTCGTATACACTAATAGGATAAGCTTAATTTTTTTCATTTGAAGATGTAGTACGGATTAAAAATTATTGTAATTTTTCGGGACTGTCTAAAAAATGGTGCCTCCATGGCTGCCATTATATCAGCTGTCTACGTTACCTCGAATAAAAAATTGAGAGAGATTCTTAATCTGTATGAACGTGGCTATTTGAAAAATTCGCAGAAAACTCTTCAATAAAAAGTAAAATACACTTTAATTTTTTTTAATGAAATTCCATTTGATGCATCTTTGTATCCTCTTTAAAAAAGTATTAAGGGTCGTAGGTCTAAAATGGATTGGTTTAGAAGTAATGTATTTTGTCCCAGACGCCCATATACGCATCATACTGTGCTCTGCGTCAAATAGATCCATAAATCTCGGTCAAACAATAATTCAACATCTCCCTGCATATATCAATAGCGAATAGATTATCCCCCCTGCTTTGGGACCACCCGCCTGCGTGGACTCTGTGCTCTATTCTAATATTCATACTTCAGCTATATGATTCCATAACCCGTGGACGTAGGAACAGCTTCGAAGGATAATTGATAGGATTAAACGACGGCAGAATAACGTGCACGCCAGGACCAGAATGGAATTCTCGAGCTCTTGTGGGCTGCGTTTACGGGAGACTCGGGGAGAAAGCCAAGTAGTGGGTGGGGAAAGCTGGAGCGGTAATCCTCGATTACATTGCCAATCGGATTTTCGTTCTTTTGGTCCGTGTAATGCGAACCTTCCTCGAGGAAAGTCGATAGTTAACAAGTTTTCACGTGCCGTGCTAATTATGTGGGCATTAATTCGCAATTGAAGCTTTCCCTCGTTAACTGCGCGTTTCCTTCGCATTACCGTCAATGAGCCCTGGCGATACGCTTACGTTCTCCCGATTTTACTTCTTGAGTTCTGAACCGTTTTAACTCTATTTTACAAAAATACTCTATTTTACATAATATAAAGAAGATTAGTTCAATGCTTAACGTGATAACAAAGGTGCAGTTTCGCGTGAGAAAGGCTGAATTAAACGGGTGGAACTTCGAGTAATGAAATCGCAGCTGTTGGACAGGGACACCAGCAATTTTGTAACTTTAACTAAGACCTGCAAAATGGACAGACTGGTCATTTTTCAGGTGTTAATTAAAGTTATAACATTGCTGGTGTCCCTGTCGAACAACTGCGATTTCATTCCTCGCAGTTCCATCGGTTTAATTCAACCTTTTACGCCCTTAATCCGCCAAGTTTCGCGATAATTCAGTCTATCGAGTTTCGTCTTCGCAGAAGGCGGACGTTCAGGGGCGTTAAAGGGGTGGGTGGGTGGGTGGTATTCCCTAGCCTAGGTTCGTCAAACTTTGCATGCAAAGCCGGAAATCGGGCGCGAATCGTGCGAGCCGGAACTTTCAGCGCGACGGAACGAGACTGATCCTCTTACGGACCGGGGCTAGAAGCGATCGTAAAGATTTAATTCCTCTTCGTCGGGAACTTATTGCCGAGCAGACGACGAATGAACGCTACGGAAACGTTCGGACCCCTGGTTAGGTCCGTTTCAGCATGGAATTTCCGTCTTTATTCTGAACCTTTTTTTACGAGTCTACGGCGAAAGTGGACTCGATATATTGTACAGGGTGCTTCGAAAGAATGTTGACAATTGTATGAAAATCAATTTTAGAAAGATATACAGGGTGAGTCAAGAAGAATTGCTATCTTAAATAACTTATTACCTATTAGTTGTATCAAAAAACGTTTTAATGAATTACAGAGCATTTTAAGGGACGCATCGAATGAATAGAATTTAATTTTTTTACATGCTATTTCTTTAGATATCGAGGTGACCTTGAATTTTTTCAAGGTCAATGCATCTTGTTCTTAATACCATCGTGATATGGATCGTTGAATTCGTCCCTCTATTGGCAACAACGTGGTATGAAAAAAAGATGCATTGAACCTTGAGAAAACTCAAGGTCACCTTGATATCTTAAAAAATATAAAATATAAGAAAATCAAATTGTATCCATCCGTTGCATCCCTTAAAATGCTGCATAATTCATTAGAACGTTAATAAGTAACGAGTTATTTTAGACATTAGTTCTTTCTGACTCACCATGTGTGTATCTTCTCCATAAAATGAAATTGACCAGAGAATAGAGATCCACTTTGGGGGTGATGGAATGGATACATCTTATACCACATAATTTAGGAATTATACAGGTGCAAGAATTACTCGATCCACCCTATAGGATCTCTCGACAAAATAAGTATACATATACATACGCCTGTACAAATAAAGTTTCATTCACCCGAAAAACATAAAGACCACTTAATATCACCATTTTCACAAGATCGTTGGCCCACAATTTCCATTCGCTAGACTCCAGCTAAGAAAGGCCAGGCTGTACATTTTCCGTTCGTTGATTCGGTTCAAGGATTTATACGGGCTTCGTGATCTCGGCGTGTAGTTGCTGTGCAAACAAGAACCGTGTGGGGGGGGGGCAGGAAATTTGAAGCTTTTCGGCGGAGGCGGCAGTAAACTTGCCCTGCTTCCGGAAAGAACCATTTCGAGAGGACTAGCTGGCTCGGACACGGACGTTGTGCACCGGTGGTATTCAAACTACCTTAGTCTTAATGGATTCGGCGAACTCGAAGGCTGCTCCTCGAGGAGCCTTCTCTCGATTCTTGTTCTGTTTACTCCTTCGTCGTCAACCCCCCCCCCCTTTCTTCCGTCCCAGCGAAAATCATAAAGACGGTTACCCAGTGCGCTTGATCCCCGGACATAGTAATTGCTGCTCCGCTGCGGCGAATGGGTGGTGTATCGTAGTCGAAATAATAGGTCGTACGGGAAACCATTTTTTCTATTTTACTTCACGAACAGTTTTCTTTGAAATAACGTGACCACGCTGGTATTCGACGTTTCGAGGCCAAGTGAGGTTTGTTGTGTTTAAGGGAAGGATTCGCGTGTAAAAGGTTGAAAAAATAAAGGAAATTTTTGTTTGCATAAATCGAAGGTACATCGCGATCACAGAAGCAATAATATCTTTACTGAATTTTCTATTAATAGAATGAAGTCGACCTCTGAACTCGTTTATTTTATTTTGTAATTATTTTATAAGTCGGTTAATAAAGTCCCACATGTCAAACTGTTTGTAGGTTACAAAATATGAATGACACAAGATATGTCATTTGGGATATTGTTTTTCAAGTAAAAAATTTCTTAAAATTATATTCTTTCATAATTCAATAAACCATTGAAAAATGTACATTTGTGCATGCAATGGTACTATATCTGTCTCTTACAGTTAAGAATTTTAATGTAAAATGACAAAAAAATCGTTTTGTTTATTAATGACGCGTCGTATGAAAATTTTCCTGTCGGTAGCGTAATAGATCATAAAAAACTGAATAAAACAAATATACAACATTGCGTTTTATTCTCCATGAAGGTGGCTAAAATAAAGAATCTAAACAAATTAATTGACAAGGTGAAAGTATGATTTTTACCAAGAAATTTTTATTTCTCTTGCCCCGAAAAAATAGTGATTTTAGAGATATCAAAAAGTTTCCGCTGAATATAAAATGCTATTGGTTTTTTGAAAATTTTAAGCAACGAACAGTTGTTTATAGAAGATGATAAATAAAGAAAAATATAGTAAATCCTTCCAACACACGAAACAATTCTTAGAAGAGTTCGGTCCATTTGGTGACATTGCGTAATTGTAAAATAAGCTTGTTATTGTGTAAGCTTGAAAGTTCCATGATCAACCTGTCCTCGTACTCAGTGCAGTCGAGGATCAAATCAACAGCATCGGTATGGATAACCCATCGGCGGAGCCTGTTCGCTGCCCGGGTCAAATATTTGCGCAACGTGTCATCGGCTTATTGATCCTTCGACGTTAGAAAGTCACTTATACGCTCATCCCCTTTCCTTTGCCTGAATTAATACATCTGTCCGTGTGTCGAAATTCCAAGACGAACTTAGAAAGATATCCCCGCAGGAATCATTAATCGATAAACTACGCAATTTATTCATACATAGCAATCTACTAAAACGTAATTAAATAAAAGGATTATTGAAGTTGAAGTTTCATAATTCATTATATATGTCTATTTTTCGAATGTACCGTATTAAAAAGTATTTTAATTTCAAAATCCCGCGTTAAGTGCAACTACAAGATTTTCTTTGACAGCGCTATCGGAACTTTGGGCGATTTTAGATAAATGTGATTGAGAGGATCTTGTAAAAAATCTGGCAACACTGATAACAACAACATATTTTCAAACACTATTTCATTAACTTTTTTTAAATGATTTAGTAGAATACTTATTACTACACCTCATACATTTGTTAATATAATATATTGTTTTATGGGTTCTGTTTCTCTAAAAAATTTAATACGATACAACTATTAATATTTTTTTTAAGCACCCTGTATGTGAATATTCCATACACATTAATAGTACACAAGTGAATTGATATTTGCTTCCTGTGAACACACTTTATAACGCAGCGAATTTTCATCAACGTCCCGCAGTCCATGCGTCGACCTCAAACGAAAACCGTTTCCAATGGAAACGAACGAATTCGTGGTTTTTCGACCTGTTATTTTCTACCTTTCGATTGCGAAAAAAAAACAAACAAAATATACCTCGAACTGGAGGAGCCAACAAGCACCAGGAGAGCGCCGATACAAAAACAGGAAAATCCAATTTGTCCGCGTTTACCCGTGCTTGAGAGCGAAAACAATTCCGCGGTATTTATTTACCATAGGAAGCCCGTTACTCACGCGCGATTCGCCCAAATCTGTATCGACGTCGGGTCTCGAGAAAATACGTTGGAAAACAGGACTAATAGAGCAGATCTGCCACGCTGCTGCAATTTCGATTTCTTTTTTTTTTTGCGAAAATTCCGTTTCTATGCGTAAGTTCCGTCTCTATGACACGGCCAACAACGTTTCCCAGTATATTTCAGCCGGTTCGGAGTGACATGGATCGAGTTTCGAAGCGAATACCAGCATGGGTTGTGGTAGATCCGTGAACAAACTGTTTTAAACTGTTTCAAACTATTTTAAACTATTTAAAACTGTTTCAGATCGTTTCAAACTAATTCAAACATGTTCGATCTAAACATCTACCGATGGGTTTGAACAGTTCAAGCCAAGTTTGATCATGGTGAAGCGATCGCACTTTTCAAACACGTTGATGACATTCCAACCGCAAATTCTGATCACTGTTAAGCTTCTCAAACAGTTTGACGAAACGTTTCAAATTTCGAAACGTTTACAATAGCTACATTTTGAAGTTTAAAGTTTGAAACGTTTCATCAAACCGTCTGAAAAGTTCACAACAGCTCGAGTTTGAAGTTTGAAACGTTTCATGAAACCGTTTGAAAAGTTCACAACAGCTCGAGTTTGAAGTTTGAAACGTTTCATCAAACCGTTTGAAAAGTTTCCAACATTTCCAGTTTGAAGTTTGAAACGTTTCATCAAACCATTTGAAAAAGTTTACAAGAACCCCAGTTTAAATTTTAAGAAGTCACGAGGTCTTTGAAAGGTGATCAAGTGTTCGAAAACTTCTAAAGCAACCTTGAGTTTGACCATCTTACCATGATCCAACTCGCCTCAAACTCTTCAAACTCCTCGTATGTTTGAACACGTTCGAACGATCTGATTACCTGCCTGCTGTAATCATAGGTATGCGGGTGCACGTTAAACATTGGTTGCCCGTCTGCGAACAATTTCCAAGCACGCTTCATACCCTCTGTTGCTGACAGTCGTTACAGGGAAGGGGGGGGGGGTTGTGTGTGTCGAGCGGCATCTGCACCGCTCAACGTTTCGTGTCCGTTAACCATAATCTCTTCCCTCAACTTTCCCCGTTTCGAGCTGCCCTGCCTCCCCCACATCCGTATGAGCGAAAGGGGAAAGCGAGGAATCCCGAACGCAGAGATTGCTCTCGTTGGTCGCGTCGTTGGTCCCTCGATCTCTGTGCACCATACGCGAGATTACACAGCCTGTAGTCGCCTGGGCGACTTTTAACCCCCGTGTCACAGCGGAGAGATATCTCCGACATCCATCTACCCTTATCCCGCTGTTGGGATGTTGCTGGTTGCCCGCCATTTTTCTGTCCACGTCCTCTTTCAACGAGGGAAACGGTGGAAATGTTTCACGGAAATCACGCGTAACGTTGGGCCATCCAGGAAGTTCGTGCTGTGATTACTTTGGATACCTTTTTTTCTTCTGTGCTTGGTTTTTTTACTCGATTCTGTTTTTACACGATGGATACGGTCGTGAAAGATCTGTGTTAAAAAGAATACCTTTCGGATGGAAAAAATGGAGTTATGTACAAGTTTTTTGTTCAATCAAGATTGAAAATTTAACCCTTTGAGGGATACTGGCACGTGTGTGTATATTTAATGTTTCTGTCGATCAAGCATTATTTCAAAATTGTAATTATATATTCGCTAGGAAATTTCCCAACGAAACAGGGTTCTCTACCAATTGCGTGTTGTTAATATTTCTAAATATATTTTAGTTAAAAACAAGTGAAAAATATAAAGAATATTTTCTATAGTCTTAACTAATTCGAGGTCACATTTCATAATTAATATGAAAGAAATTAATTACAAATACCTAATATATCCTGGCACAACTTAATAATTTACTCAACACCTCATCGTCGAGTTAAAAACTGATTAAAAATCGGTGTAACAATAAAACGTTGGCATCGAGCGTTACAGGAAATCCGTTATACCTCCCCAAAAAAAAAGCTAAATATAATATCCCCGACTCTGGGCCGCTAAGTTAATAATCATGGCGTCGTGTCGATTATTAAAATTAATCGTGTACAAGACGCGTCGCGTGAGACCACGGCCGAGTGCAATTTTTCTAATTGAACCGGTCCTCGCGAGGGAAATGCGCGGCCGTTGGATTAAAATCCAGAACGCTGGCTTTACAAGTTTCCGCGGTAAAGTAAACGACTGTTGTCCCTTGCCCGCGTAATTACGGACTGGCAGTTATTTAACAAGTATTAGTAGCACGCAGGACGTTTTAATTAAATTACCACTCGCCGCATCCTGCGCCAGAGGAGTCCTGCAGCTTGAACGCAACCGAGCCGCGATATTAGCAAACTCGGGATTCCCTGTCCTCTTTGGATATATATTGTTTACCGTTTGTTCGCTCCCCGTCGATTTCTATGCGTAATTAGGTTCCCAGTTAATTGGTCAATGAGCCAGTCGATAATCTGTAATTAGGTGTAATTTTAAACGAACGATTCTGTGTGATAGTTTGTTGAAGAAATGTGATATACGGTAAATTCTCGATGAGTGTTCGAAGACTCCTCGGTACTGAATAGTAAATATTTCATAAACTAATGGCCATGTACGACTGAAATAAATATTATTGGTTTCAGGATTTTAAAGTTGTATCACTGTGCTAAAACTCATTAGAAAGTCAGCGTTACACATTGGGAGACTTCTTGTTGTTAGTGCAAAGGAGCCTTCGAACACTCATCGAGAATTTACTGTATACTACACTGTCAAATTATTATGAACACTACTTATACTACTTATTTGAATTTTGATCAAGAACAGAATTGAAAATACACTTATAATAGTAGGTTCTTTATTACAGAACATATTGTTATGTTTTTACTTGTCTTCCCCCCCCCCCCCCCCGAGACTATCGGTACATTCCAAGCTTATCGATTTGTTTGTATTCCCTGTTCTTCCCCCAACGATCTAATGAGATGAAAAACGTGTTCTTGGGACACACAAAATCACTTCCCTCCAGTCGATGCATGATTGATCGATATACGCCAGTGCCATCCATCGTTTATAATTGGAGAAAACTCCGTCTTAATCGATCCATTAAAATTAAACACACCCGAGGGCAGAAGTTACGGTGGTCGCTTAACTCCCGTTCCGATCCGGTTCTCGTTTAATCAAGATACTCCTGCCGGCTGAACGCGCCCGTAGGGCAAGTCTTTCCCGTGTCATCAGGATTTTTCTTGGCCGCCCACGTGGTTCCGCGTACACGTTAACGCGTGGACGGTAGCAATGGGAACGAACGCAGAATGAACTCCCCTGAAGCCAGTATTGAACAAAATTTTATTCGAATAGAGTATAGGTTTTAGAGAAATAGAATATAGAAAAATGGAGTATAGGGAAATATAGTATAGAGAAATAGAGTATAGAAAAGTAGAATATAGAGAAATAGAGTATAGAGAAATAGAATATAGAGAAATAGAGTATAGAGTTTAATTTAACAACTTTGGCAAACAGACAAAAATTGCTGACTACTTTCTTTTCGTAAATGGGATTCCCCTTGGTCGCGCGAATTGCTCGAAGATTGTAGAATTACTAAATTTTTATGTACCATCTCGAAGCTCTCGTTATCACAGCCTATTTTATATCAAAACACACCGTACTCAATATGGCCAACCGTGTTGTTTCGACTGTGCTTATCTTCAATCACTCTCTGCTAGCATTAAAGAATTCGTTTTTTCGCATCGTCAATAATTAATATAACTTTAACATTTATTTCCATTGTTATATACATCCTTTTCTCGTTGTTATAACTCTGTTAACATTATACTTTTCTCCTTTACAAGATGTAAAACTATTTAATAAGATAAAAATGTTCATTTTGATATACGTACACCTCTAGAGCTCCAATAACCACCACGCAATATACGTTAACCGTCCCTGGGCGCTTGACTTGCCACCGAAACGCTTAAAGTTGCGAATAACCTAAGCCCCTGCTGTTTTTACAGTCACTATACATAGCTCGTGGAGGCAATATACCGCTGGTCACTCCACAAATCCATACCAACCATATAAATCTATAAAATCAGTTTTCCCAAAAACGGAGCTTTACACGGCCAAATCTTATTCTACATTTTCAATCAATTCCATTTTACACAAATCCATATCCTGTCGATTGTTTCAGGATTACCAGGGCACCCAGTATAAAAGTAGACTACCACAAAAATTCGATACATTCAGTTTCATCCTCTAGCACCATTCCACTTTACACAAATCCAGATCCTGTCGGTTCTATCAGGATTACCAGGACACCCAGTATAAAAGTAGACTACCACAAAAATTCGATATATTCAGTTTCCTCCTCTAGAACCTAAAAAAATAAACTGAATATATCGAATTTTTTTACCTAGCCTCCTTCCTCTTCAAAAAGATCGATCACGCGAAATTGAAAGAGCAGATTAAGGGACGACGATCTACCCAAAGAAAGGTGAAAGGTTCGCAAAGCTGGCGAGCCGCGAAGGAATTTTACGAGTTAGCAACGTGTGCACGTTACAACTCGGGCCCACCCCGTAATCCCGTTATTTTCGGGTGGAGTACCAAAGGAGGAGGGATGACGAAAGTGACGTAAAGACGAAACGAGTGTCCTTTACGATCGCTTAAACGAGCCCCCGGTGTTATATCCAGGTGGCGAGCATTATTCGGCGTAATAACGCGATAAATAACGGCCCGTAACTTCCCTCCACCAAAAGGATAGCCCAACCGATAACTACGGTGGCATTCGGCCACTCTATTCCGTGGCGCGCGCCCGCGACGGTTCATAAACGTTAATTCCGTCGAGCTGCCCCGCTCACCAGATGGAAAGGAACGGTCAGGACCGCATTAAGATTTTTTGTGACCCAGGCCTATCAGATTTTTGGGGGCCCGTTGGTTGAAAATCGGGGGTTGGGGGATTTTTTTGTAATGCAGCACAACATAATACTTCAAATATGTAATTTTCGAAAATTGAAATTTATTTTCAATCAAATTGAACCAAATTAATATTACAGCCCCCCTTAGCACTAGAACTACCACGGAAGTCAAAATGACTTGTCAATATACTGTTACAACGATGATTAAAATGTTATGACAATACATTTTCTCAGATATTTGGCATATTTTATTGCGATATTAACACATTATCGATCGATTATTATTTAATACGTTCAGTAGATCCAACGATCAACAGCCAAGGGACTATTATTATTAAACAGTTCAATCATAGTAGCAATTAATTAATAGGTTTCTTATCTACAAGCACTGAAATTTAAAAGCCTATTAATAGGCTACCAGTCAATAAAGTGTTAAAGTGAAGAAATTAATGAATTTGTAATTTTCTGATCAAATGTTTTTCAAATGTTTTTCACGTTTATCCACCGATCGAAGCAAATATGCGTTTATCGTCGGTAGTTCTAGTATTAAACCACCCTTTGATCCGGTCCTGAGAACAGTGGAATTCCCGTGGTTCTTCGGTGGAAACGAAAGTGGCCTGTTATGGTAAAAAAAAAAAGAGTTTTTTACGCGAGTGAAAAATGGTGTCTTTAACCTCCTTCGTTCGTAGACTCGCGATTAAACCAGAGCCCATCCAGCCAGACGATGCACTTTGCATTTTAGAGCCTCCACAGTCGCTGGGGGTAAACGGTCTCGCGGGCGCTGACGTTGGCGGATGGCTAGCTGGTTGGCTATAAATCGAGAAAATTATAGAGCATACCTGTCCACAGGCAACTCCGTTCTTTCTTCGTTATTGTCGAAATCGTGACGTCGATTACATCGTGTCGATTATAGCGATTTTCCTTTTGTTTCTCGTGACGTTAGACGTGTAATTCGATTCTCGCTGAGTACAGGGACTTAAACCGGTATGATTTTGATATATTTTTTTGGTTTCTATAAAGGTAGGGCTTATATAATAATTCACACATAAAAATTCGCAGTCTAGTGATGAGAGTCCGGAGGAGAAAATAAATTATTTCTCTTATTTCTCTGAATATAAATTATTTCTAGAGTAAAATAGTATTTTATTAGATCTTTATCAATCGATAGAAACAAGAGTAAAATGATCTAATGAGTAGATATAGAAATATTGTTATAATAGGTTGTTGCATAGCAAATATCGTTTACTTTATTTTAGTCTTAATATTAAAATCGTTAAACATGAGATCAAAGAGCTTGTAATAGAAAATACCGCGTATCGTAAAAACAAATGAAACACCGTATGCGAGCCTGATAAGGATCTATGAAACGCATCTCTCCAGAGAAATCGTATTGAATCACTCTCCCGTTCATTAAAGAGCTCTTTGTTGCGTCGACATCCAGTTTCTCCCACATACGATCGTAAATCCACAATCTGTCGGAATCGAGTTAAATGTTAATCGTTCTTTGTGCCTCGTCCTGCAGTTTCATCAAGCTTCTTGCGTTTGTAGTTCTACATCTGGCTCTAGCTGTAGGTGTAGCTAACACTATCACGGAAGGAGATCTGCTTGGACCCATGTAAAATCGGTGAATTAATGAAGATACCATAAATAGATCCGTCTGGACCCTTCTAAAATCGGTAAATCGGTAAGAATACAAAATAGATCCGTCTGGACCCATGTAAAATCGGTGAATCGGTGAGAATACAAAATATGTAGATTCTACTTGACCCACGTAAAATCGGTAAATTAGTGAAGGTAGAAAACCGATCTGCCTGGACCCATTCAAAAACGGTAAATTGGTGAAAATCCAAAGTTGATCCATGTGGACCCATATAAAATCGCTGAATTGGCGAAAATACAAAATAGATCAGACCAAACCCATATAAAATCGGTGAATTGGCGAAAATACAAAATAAATCAGACTGAACCCATGTAAAATCGGTAAACTGGCGAAAATACAAAATAGATCAGACTGAACCCATGTAAAATCGGTAAATTAGTAACAATACAAAATATGTCAGTCTGAACCCACGTGAAATCAGCAAAAACGTGGATCAACCAGAAGAATCTCAAGAGAGATGGGTGCCCTTTATTCCAGCACGGCATTATCCAATTTTCCACGGCGCGGCGGGACGATGCGCGATGCACGCAGAGGCGGATGGCGTGGGCCGGCGAACGGGTATACGCGTCGGCCGGTTCCCGCGCCGCAGTTTTCCCCGCGCGACGCTGCACGCCGGCTCCAGCTGGTGGTGCACACGTACTGCAACCTGCATCGACGAGATCCGCCAGGCGGTACGATAGAAAGCGGCGATGAAACCGATAACACCTTGTCGATCGGAACTTTTTGCCTCTGGCCAGGATTAACGATGTCTGACAGGTAATTGAAATCGGTAATTTCGAAAACGGACGTGAATAGAAAAATTAGAATTTCATTATGCACGCTGGATTACGCGCGTGATCACTCTCGAGAGAAACTTGGGTGGGCGATATTAGCGGCTACTTAGTTAACATTTAATTCCTTCTTCTTATACAGACTATTCTAGTGATTTAAAAGATTCAAATCGTTATCTGCAAAATACGAATTTCCCAACACAGAGAACTAACAAATTAATTTCCAAAAACGACTGCTTTTATTTGAAAGGCTACCCATTTTTGTGTTTTTCAATATTTTTCATTCATTCCAGTTCACACAATAACCACACACAATCGAATTTTTAAGAAACTCCGCTAGAATTCAATCAAATGGGTCTGTACTCGATTAACCTAGATATTAATCGATACGCATTCTTCTGCGTTTTTTACTAAAGAAAAATGCTCCAACCGTTGGTGTACGCTCGGTTCTTGATTACAAATCCTTTGCCATTTACCTCCACAAGCCTCCCCCTTTTTACGCCCGTTCCAGCCGAAAGAATTTTCGATCAGCGATTTAACGACCGATCGCGTAAAATCGGCCAATCTTCCCGCCATTCTCCATCCCCACCTCACCCCCCCCCCTTCTCCCGCTATTTCACCTTTATCGGGTCAATTTTACGGGTCGTAGTTCGCGGGGGATAAAGGGTGAGTCGGAGTGAGCGTTTGGGATTACGGTTCCGTCTTAAATCGACCGTACGGGTAACTGCCGCTTTATGTTCCCGTCGATACGTGACCCTACGCGACCGTATGATCTGTGACGCGCACGTGTCGTCCGTTCCAAGTCACGTCGAAAACGTGTTTGGGGCCCTTGGCTCCATCCGGTATTCGCTATTTTAAATAAAACTCCGATCGGCGGTCGCGTACCCACCTGGAATGGAAACTCTGGTGCAGGCGATTCGAAAGGCACCTTCATACATCATTTACAAATTCCTTAATCTCTCTTTTCAAATAATTATTAGTTTCCATTCTGTTTAAAAAAGTAAATCTGCATTCGTCTTTTTACGTTACACCACGGACGAGATATAAGAATAGACCTAACAACTTATGGGACTTACTGTCCCACGAAAATCACGCTGGTTAAAGCGTACCTCTACATAAAAGTTTCCATTATCAGGAATTACATTCGACACCGTGATAACGCACAGCACACATGCACCCGTGACTGCATGTAGCGATACATACATACATTATTCGCTAGCAAGGAATGGAATTCTGAAATAGTACGGGGGCTTCTGACACCCCCGAATAATGAGACAGAAAATTACATTGCATGTTAGGTCTATCCTTATATCTCGTCTGTGGTTACACATAATTTTCCTACATTCATGCTTCATTCATTAATCTCTTTAAATAACAAACGACAGATGATAAAAAGTATGATTTTCTTTGTTACGTCTTTTTTATTTCTTATTATACGCAGTTTCCTGCGGTGCATGCCGACTTGCTTGTTCGGAACTTCGTAGTACAAGCGCGGCGCATATCCCACACTACCGCGGCAGCTCCACCGGAATACTCGCGCGCTGATTGGTCGGGGTTTTTCGTTAATATCTCGTTAACGAAGCCTCAGATAACATTTTGGCTAAGGAAAAACTTGTTCCAAATCACCTCACGAGTGACCCATTTCAGAGAACTACAACTCTTTCGTTACACCTGTATAAATGACCTGAAAAAATATATACTACGTTAAAAGAAAAATGTTTTATACTCTCAATAAGTGTATTAATAAAAAGACAACACTTCACGTGTCTTGAACATTTCGTTCACTCAAGAAAAAATTCCCAAGAAATGACAATTGTTCAGGGCGTCACAGTGACAAGACCCCTTAATCTATGTCGGAAAGTGTACAATACTGTTCGAATCCAGATCTCGTAAATTACCCCCATTAAAATTTACGCTCGTATAAACACCCGCAGTCTAGCCACGAGATACTCTAAGACTATAAGACCGTCCATAAAACTCGGATCTTCACGGAACGTATCCACGTGTTAACGGGTTCTGTTCGATTTCCCCGCGCGAGCTGGGTTGGTTAAGTTTTACACCTTGAAAACACAACCTCTGCCGAGAGTTGCATCGCAGGAACCGTCCAATAAAAGGAGACCGGGGTCTCTGAGTGGACGGCAAGGTTAATGCGATTGGATGATTGGCTCGATTAGCAAATTGGCCGTCGACGTGTAGGACATTGGGATAAATGAGGATATGTCTAGGCTGGGAACATGGCACCGGTTGCAAATTGATGGGAAGGGATCGAACGACAGGCCCCCGATGTCGTTGCTGATATATTATGAGACATGGTTTTGCGATAGGAGGACATCGTGGTGCGTGTGTCACGCTACGCGATTAACCTTCGAAAGTTATGACCATGTCAGCCGAACAAAAAAAAATGGATTTCGAACCGTCAATCCCGCCCTGACACTTCCGTCAGGTTGAAAAATGCAGTGGAAAAAAAAATGAAGCAAGAAAATGGATCAGTGTTAACCCTTTCAGCTCTGTATAGGGAGCGTCACTTAACTGTACGTAAATTTACTTGTAAACTACCTTATGTGTAAAAAAATGTTTCAAACGAATGTTGTTTGATATCGAGTGAGACATAGAATGTGGTAATTAATTTTTTTATGTTTCGGAATTTTTATCGAGATATGAAGGTGACTTTGAATTTTTGTATCACAATGCTGAGTAAAAAACTACTGAGGTATATGGATTCAAAAATGAATAAATACTGAGATATTCTTTCAATAAATCTTTAATGCAAATAATACTCAAATTGCTGTCCATTAAAGGAAATCCTCGATGACTATTCGAAGATTCCTCAACCACTGGTAAATCTTTTCGTTTTCCTGATACGCTCACCATTCACGAAAAGGAACACCAACTGGTAATTGCTTGAACAGCATGTACACCTAATTGGTTATACCTGTTTGTGAACGAATTATTTTTAATTGACTTAATGGAACAGGGGGGGGGGTAATGGAGGATGCAATAAGCCACGGTTTGTTTCCTCTGGGGCTGTCTGTAAAAACAAATTCGAGATGCATATCGGTGCGTCATCGCGAACGTGTAGGCCGACGTGGGCGTGTTCGTATGCCTTAAGTTCGTGGCACGTGGGTCGTCAGGAAGAGCCGTATTGGGCGCGTGGCGCGTGGCCGATGAATTTTTTCCCCTGTCACCGGCGTTGATTATTTTCACGTCCGTTATCGTCAGGATAGGTACACGTGCGACCGGTTAGAAAATTCATTTCGACGGTTCTGTCGTAACCTCTCTGACTCGTAACGAAAGCTGCTTCGTCTGACAATAAGGTACATCGATGCGTTTACTTCTTGAATCATGTCTATTGTATGTTTTCCTAATTTGTAAAGAGAAATTAATTTGTTTCATTCACGAAGCTGATTCATCTAATTTTGTACATTATCTACAAATCATGGGGATCAAGTGTTAACATTTGAATAAGATTGACAGTATACGAGCCGTTTACTTTTTGATAGTGGTGTAAATCCATTTTCCTATATATTGAGATCAGGGACTTCTACCGAAACGTAAAATACCGGTATTATACCGAAGAAGAATTGTCCTAGTTAGCTCAGTGTTGGTCGATGTAGTCACCTGAAAAGTGAAACATTGAATTTCCTTTCTTCTCGAAAATTATAACAATTTGTAACAGAAGCGTAGTTTTTGACGACGAGTAAATAAAGTGTAGTTTGAGGTTCGAAGTAGTTGAATATAATAAGTCAAATTTTTTGGAACGAATTGACTCAATGTTTCGTCAGTATTGTGGCTAAGTAAATTCATCAGAGGTTGAATAATACCGATAATTTTATTCAGTATATGTGTAATTACCGTTAATTATGAAACGACATAAAAAAATTGCTTTTTGCTCGTTAGCGAAACCGCAAATTATTCTGTAATTTTCAGAGCCAGCGGAAATGATTTGTAGAGAGGGCGGAAACGTGATTTTTAAAACAATATTGCATGAATTTTGATAAAAGAAGAGATATAAACCTCTCAAAAATCAAATTGGCCGATCCCGTAAAATAAAACACAGGGAGGATCAATAGTAACTATGCAAACAAATCAGTGTTACACAGTCAATTATTTAACGTGTACGTTTTAAAACGCAAAACATAAAATATGTAAAAGATGAACAAATGTGTATAATAAAATATGAAAAAACAAAATTTACACAGTTCGTAGAATTTAGAGTTGACACAAATTTGGCTCCCGGAAGGTTCAAACGATAATTGCTTCCCAGAATTCCCAGAAAGAATCATCCACCCCTAGTAGCCACATTCCATTCAGTGTCCAAGTTACACCCAAGTAATCCCCTTGTATAGGTCACGACCCTTCCGTGGCATTCGGTCGAAATCGTTAAAAACTTCAGTCAATCGATGAAAAATTTACCATTCGTGATCTTTGGCCGAGACCAGGAGGGGGAGGATGAGAGCATCGAAAAGTATATTCATCCCATGTGGGGCGCAGACGAGATAACCAATAACCGTGCGCGGGGGCCAATAACCGCGGAACGTTATCCAGCCTACCGTTTATTAAACGTTTCAGCCTCTCTCTCTCTCTCCCTCTCTCTGTGGCAGTTTGCTGAAAAAAAGAAGAAGAAGAGGAAGACGTAAAAAAAAATACGCTGCAGTCCAGACCGGTACATCCGGGCGGGAACTTTCCTTTATGCTCGGCCCTCACGGTCGAAACTACTTCGCCCACACGAAAGAGACGACGGGTCACACCCATTTAATTTCGCGGTTTCTCTTCTTTCATCTTCCCTGCTCAGGTTTCTCGGGCACCGTTGCTTGCAATTCGCCCCTCGTCATCGTTCTCCGCCTCTCGACCTCCACATTGACGTTGCCGGTGTGTGTCCGGCTCTACTTTTCGTTCTGATTAGCCCGGCCGTTTATCCCATTGAATGCAGCACCCCCGAGGTTCACCGAAAGTACGACTTGCTACGAAGAACACGTTGGTACTAGTCAATTAAGTCTTTATTTGCAGGTTTAGGGATTCTTGAGCACGAACGCTTTAATTGATGATCGCATCCATTTAATCTTGCGGTTAAGATTAGATTTTCCTAGCACTTTTGCCATCACATTCGTCTTATTCAATTTTCTTCCACCGACAATTGTATTAGTGGCGAGAAACGCGTTATAACTAATCAATTAACCCTGCTATGGTCTTCAGTGGAGGCTGTACATTCGAAATAATGACGAGGAGGGAAAAGCATGTAGATCAATTAATGGAAACGTACCTTAAGAATATTTCTGTACAGACGGGATTAAGATTATATTGAAAAAGTCTGTCAAGCCATGACAACGGTAAAGAAATGGAAAACTCAAATATTCGAATACTTAAATATTCGAATAGTCTTCGGATACTCTAATATTCGAATACTTAAATATTCGAATAGTCTTCGGATACTCTAATATTCGAATACTGAAATATTCGAATAGTATTCGGATACTCTGATATTCGAGTACATAAATATTCGAAAAGTGTTCAGATACTCTGATATTCGAATACCATTCGAATTTCATTCGTCAAGAATTAAACAACTAAAATATTCAAATATTCGAATACAGAAAAATTTGACAAATCCCAGCCCTAGTTAATTACTACTCAATTAAATCTTCACTCGTTGGTTCGTCGTTTCTCGATCACGCACGCTCTAATTGCAGGCACACAATTAACGAGCGTAAATAAACGACCCCTCCCTCTCACCACTCGGCACGCCCCCACCGCGCCGTGGCTCCTGTAATTAATTCTCCGCTCGTCGTTATCCCGAGTAAACGAATTGTTCCGCGGATCCGCGCGAAATTTCCGCCGTTTTGGTGTAACGAACCCCACCGCGAAATTGGGAAACCCGATCTTGTCGAGTTATTCAAATAACGGACGCTCCACCGCGGCGCTTTACCATCTAAATTCTCTGAAAAATAGAGTTAGAATAGTTAAGAGCTCAGGCGACAATATACAGTAAGCTTAGAAAGCAGTAAAAGAAAAGAAAGAAAAACCAGGAGGAAGTGCAATACAGTTTATGGGACTTGCGATTAGATAGTACGAAAAACAACAAGTAGAGCAGTAATATAATAAAAGAAGTAAGTTAGGGGAATACGGTGGAAAGTAATTAAAATAGAAAGTGAATAAACCAAATCGAGTATGGAAATTAGTTTTCAAGAGTTAGGTTAAATGTAAATCAAGTCCAAATTTCTCAGACTGAAATAAAGAATATACATAGCACCATGCACATGCAATCTGAACAGTATATAAAGATTTCAATCTACAAGGAATAAGTATTAAATTTCATTTAATTAAATAAATGCAAGTTAAGCACATTTTTGGCAAAAGTTTCTATTCTTTATCGCCAAGATAGAATCTGATCTGCTACTTTCCTGGCTCCTTTGCACGCAACGTGGGTTCGCGAAAGGGATTACTGTAGCGCTATAGACAGCACATGAAGAAGGAAGATAAAGGGCGACACTGGAAGAAGAAGCGGTCGATCGGACTCGACCCATGGAAGCACGACATTCCTTGGCAAGGTGAAACGATGTTAGCGATGGGCTCGTGCCAGCGCGTGTCGCTTATCCTTTGAACTGCGACGAAGTTACTTCCGGTTCCATGATCGTTGCTCCTTTCCTCCTTCCTGCCTCGTTGCCATCTGATTTCATTCGATTCCGTGGCTTCGTATCGCCCACGGTAAAACTGTTCACCATTTCTGAACGATATTTCACCTTATTCCTCCCCCGTTTCGCTCGATTCGCATCCTTCAGCCGTAAATTCCAGCAACGTATACGATCTGTATTTTTATCCAGGGTGTTAATAAAAATATAGCCACTTTCATAAAGTAGATTGTACACAGTGATGGATGAAAAGCATTTGAAAAAGTATTTGAGTTACGAATACCTCACGAATTTGTAATCTTATTTGTTCTCATGTGCCACATACATAATTTAACTAAATCAATATTTCTACTTAAATTTTTGATTTGGATAATTATATTAGTGTACTGCGAACGTGCCAGAAGAATTCCAAAGTTACCTAAAGATACAAGAATTATATCTCAGAAGGACATCCTTAAATACTGCTGCTTTTCACTGTGTATTATTCGAATAAAATTCTGCCCAACTCTGCAGGGTATATAGTTTTCCCAAGGGACACACGTGTCAGTCAAACAGACGCGGAAATCGATCCGGTTTTTCTTACCTGCAGACGACTCGTACGTGCTTCCCGAGCCGTCGTGTCCGCTGGCCGGTCGCCAGGGAGCCGAAACGCCACCGCTCGAAGATAGATTCACTGGCAATTCCCGCCGAAAGACACTCCGACGGGATTCGAGAACTCGCGCTGCGAGGAATCGCGTCTCGTCGTGACAAAATTCGCGATGGGGAAACGAAATTTTCGTTGGATCGAATTCCGTCGAGGGATTCAATCCTTCCGTTTCTGTGGAAAATCCTTTAACCGTTGGAAATTTCGTAAAGTTTCAGAGTCATATATATTTGTATCTTCTCTTAACTTGAAAAATGTAACCAGATAAAAGTTTTAATGAAGCCCAAGAGTAGTTACGTGTTATTATTAATGTAGTAGAGTCTCCAGTCTATAATTCAAAAATTCATTTCAAAGATAAATGTCTACATTTACCCCTGTTTTTAAAAATGACTTTAGAAAATGTCATTTTGCATAAATATCAGCAGTCTATACTCATCATAAAGACTAATTTTGAATTGAGGTACCAAAAATCATGTCACCTGTATGTGGGTGTCGTGACAGTCAAAGTGCTAATTGTTTTGAATTTTCACTGGTTTCAGAGTCGACGACGAGGTGACCACCACTAGCACGGAGACACACGTAGATACCAATCAAGCGATCATGGCTAAAAGCGCTGAGAGGCTGCCCGGTACCTCCACCAGGCTGAGGACCAGAGACGACGGCTGTTGCTCCGTCAACTTTCTCAAATATGTTCTTCACATTTACAACGTGGTGTTGTTCGTAAGTACCATCGATCTTTTACACTTACATAAAGTCAATGTCCTTACTCAATCTCATTCTTCTTCTCCCTCAAAACGAAACAAGTTTTGTCTAAAATACTATCTTACGAAATGCTTTGCTTTTATTACACTTCCATGGGTCAATTTAAATGCCGCACCCTGTATACTGTTATCAACAATTTTTTCGAGAAACGAAAAGTATCAGAAACACTACAACCACTACGATAACCAGGGACTTCTACCGAAACGTAAAATACCGGTATCGTTCCGGTAAATACCGGTATTATTTCGGTATTTTGGGTTGTACCTTCGCCCTATATAACCTTATATAAGCCCTACCTTTATAGAAATCGAAAAAATACCGGTATTTACTTCGGTTTCGGTATAGCGTTGATGACATTACACCGGTATCAAAATCATACCGGTATTATACCGGTATTTTGGGTTGTACCTTCGCCCTGTATAACCCTATATAAGCCCTACCTTTATAGAAATCGAAAAAATACCGGTACTTATTTCGGTTTCGGTATAGCTTTGATGGCATTACACCGGTATCAAAATCATACCGGTATTATACCGGTATTTTGGGTTGTACCTTCGCCCTACATAACCCTATATAAATCCTACCCTTATAGAAATAAAAAAAAATACCAGTATTTATTTCTGTTTTCGGTAATATATCGGTTTCGGTATAGCTTTGATGGCATAATACCGGTATCAAAATCATACCGATTTAAATCCCTGTAACTTCCTATATCGCGTCAATATTCCTAGCCCCTCCCCAAGAGGAAAGTGTCGTCGCGCAAATGAACGACGCAACTTCCGCGCGTGCCTAGGGACTTTTAAGCCGTAGCTACAGGCTTTCGCTTTTCGCGGAACGGTCGTGCGCGTTGTAAGCTAGGCGTTCGAACATTCTGACCCGCGGGATGATACAACCCATAAAATGCTAATGAAGTCGGGCGCCGTGTTGTACGGCCAAATGTGAGGGGAAAGAAGAGCAGAGGCGTCGAAAGGAGCGAAGAATCGCAAAAAGAGGAACACGAGGATACAAATCGATCGGTAGCCCTCGCCGCGATGCATCGCAATTTAATGCATAAAACGTCATCGCCTCGTTGGGAAACGGCCCCTTACCGTGCACAAGATTAAAAATATGCTGGCGACTTGTTCGAAACTTGTACCCTGTTATTGCCGAGGCCGCCTTTCCGCGAACGCTCGTTTTTCATAATTTTAGCCGGTTCGATGTCCCATTTCTCTGAACCGTCTTACGTCCCCGAAGGCGACTGAACTGACTCGAACGGTGTTTGACCAGTACACACCCCAATTCGGTTTTTACACAAACTTTTTGCACATGATTTTGATTTAATACGAGTTAGAGAAAAAGTTGCATGCTTTTTTTACACAAACTGTTTGCATTTAACACGATCCACCAAATTGTGGGAAACTATTTTTTTTTGATAGATCTTGAATGAAGGTCTTAAGCTGCGTGTACACTATATAGCAAAGTTAGAAAACTTGTTAGAAAAACAGAAAGAAAAATGTTATATAACGTGATGTCACGTAACATTTTTCGTGTTACATAGCAAGTTATATGTTATCCGTCTAATGTGACGCCGTTAATAATAATGAGACGCGAAATGTTATACAAACGTGTTACAGACTTTTATTTTCTTGAAAATAAGTCAATATAAAGATACTTGTAATCTTGGCCACAAAAAGGCACTTTACAGACCATCTAGCCCTATTAGCACGATTTTTCAGACACTTCCGATGATTTGGAAAAAAAATGTTTTCAACAAAAGTTGATCAGTATACATTTTTCTACAAATTTCAATATAAAAAATTAAAAAAAAAAATTTTTTTTTAAATAGAGGTCACCTATTTTGTAAATATTAATATATATTTTTTACTTCATAATATTCTAGCTGGTATCGAGACGAATTCAACGACCTACTATACTATAACCTTAAACCTTGAAATAACGGTAAAATAATTTTTGTTAACCGTGTATTATTACACTCGGATCCAAACAGCAAGAAAACACTTGGGTGCCCTCGGGTGTACGGAAAGTCGACGTTAATAATGTGTAACGCGAAATTCCTGAATAGGAGCTGCTACACAATGAAAATCAGACCGTGGTTCCCGAACGTCCTCGAACATCGGACCTTCCCCCATTATTTAATCGGTAATTAGTAGCTGGTTCGGCGATCCGGCCAAGTGTATAATTAAAAGCCATCCAGCCCCGATCTCCCGCGGAAAGTTCGGTATTGCATCGTTCAAAATTTCAGCGGTGATTTGCATTTTATAAGATTATTCGATTGGCCGTATGATCGATCGAGAGTTGCAAACAAGGATGCTAATCGAATAGCGATGGACGATATACAGGGTGTCCAGATTAAATTTGATTTGTAGAACGATGAATTTGATTTGCAAAAAGTTGAATTTAGACTGCAAAAACTGTATAATGAATTACCATAGAATACATATTGTTAGTTGATTTTTAATTGGATCGAAGGTAACAATTCTTCAGCGTTCGATTGAGATCATTCTTTGGCTACAAAAAAATTTCATTGGGCGAAACTTTAAGAGATTCATTGCGATACGAGACTTGTACAATGGATGTGTTCGTGTCTGTGGTGAGTCGAACCTGTGATTTGCATACCAAAAGACGTTTCGATTGGCCTGGCGATGCGATCGTTCGAAAGTAACAAACGGAATGGTAATCGACTGGCGATCGACGGTATCGATAATCGTGGCAGAAAACAATGTTCGTACCTTTGATCGTGGCTCGACTTCCATCGTGTTCTCGTCGTGTAATTAAATCATCGACAGAACGATTAATTAACCGATACTGAGTATCGGACAAGAACGACCGTTTGCTTTTTGTATCTTGGAATATTCGATTGTTAAGAAATACCTACGTCGAACTAGTTGCCGTAGATAAACCGATTAATTACTCAATTTTCTTCTCTCTGGGGCACACAGGATTTCTTCTTACATTTTATGCTTCTACCGAGAAATTGCACCACGGCCTCGTTATTGTACGTCGATTTGTTCTTCTTTCGTAACACTTTGTCGACGGTCGTTACGTTTTTATTTGCACCACTGATCAATATCTTATTTCAGAGAAATTGGGTTTTATTATGAATAATAACATTATAATGGGAATTATTATGTATAACTGTGATAAAAGTAAGAAAGTCGTCGAATGGCACTTTCCGTATTTAATTTCCCGTATTAAATTAACAAGAGCGTCCATATTGTTTTTGCACCCGGACGGCCAACAACCCAGGAATGGCCCTGCTTTTATGGTAGTCTGTGACGAACGTTTCCGAAACTATACGGTCGTAGCGAACGTGTTCCAGTAACGTTCATCATCCATTTGAGAGAAGTCGTGCAGCAGACGTCGCGCGTCACAGGTCGAAACCATCGGCGAATTTCAACCGTTAAGAAAGTCTCCGAAGCCAAGGAATCCCGTAATTACATGCTCACAGCAAGAGGCAGCCCCGAGTAACGCTGAGTTACTCCTCCTGACTTCGTAGCTGCCAGGGTGACTGCACTTCTGAACGCAATCAATGCTGGTAAACGCACGACGTTGAGCGACCGGCATTGTTGCACGGCCATTGTTCCCAGCCGGGTTATTGTTGCATTATCCCCGTATTATCGAGCCTTATTACGGGAAGGGAGTTTAACGCTAGAACTACCAAGCAAGTAAAAAAATGATTCCAATACATTCTTACAACGATGATTAAAATGTTATAACAATTCATTTTCTCAGATCTTTTGTAACTTTTATTACGATACGACATTGAAGAAATTAGTTAATTTTTAAATTTGTAAATTTGCAAAACTTTGCCATATTTATCGATCGATCGGAAAAGATATGCGTTTATCGTTGGTAGACGACATTTCAGGTTAAACGGAATTTTAACCCTTGAAAAAAAATTTGTTTCCTTTTTTCTTAAAGAAAGGTTTGTTATTTAATTCTAAATTCACTAGACGTACTAAAAACATTCAGAACATGAAAAATCTCAAATTTAAAAGAAAAATATAGAACTGGTCGTGTTTCAAATTATACTGCAATATTCAATATTACGCAAAAATTTTGTAACTCTGGGAAAAGGGGGGAGGGATGCAAAATCCAATCTTTTTCTTGTAGGGTGGGGCAAGTGCCCCCTCCCCCTGACTACGTCCATGACTGTGGTTCATCTCGAGTGCATAAAAATATTCTCTCGTATCCATTCGGACTTCAGTCTTCTTCCCTTTCATGTTACCGAAAACTTAGCTCGTTAAGGGGGGTGTAACAGCCTCGGTAACACTTTGCCGAAGAAAATTGCCGGTGTTCCGATCCTCTTAGCAGTCCCTTAAGCCGGATTAATTTTAACGATCGCTAATAACGAATATCAAGGCACTTCCTCCGTGAACACCGGTGCGCTCGGGGTGGTACACGTAATAAAATACAATTATCTGACCGCGTGGTCCAATCGCATTACCTACCTATCCCGGGGGTCATTATAAGTTGTAATTCCCGCGTTCAGCGGGTCGTCGAAAGCTTTCGAAAAATGTCGCGCAATGAAAATTCCCTCTGATTTCTAATAGAGATCATTGTTCCGAACGTGTATTAACCCTTTGGGTACCGATTTATTTGAAAAAAATTTTGCACGCGGAACAGATTTAATTTTTTAAATAATAAGTTAGACTCGTCATCTTGTACTTAGGGAAAATAAGTGCATGACGAGTTTTAGTCGTTAAATGTATCCAAGGGGTTAAAAACACACGTGTACTATTTCATATTTATTGTAAATTGTAAAAAGTGACCTTTACTATTTCCTTCGCGATTCCGATCAATTGCAATTTTTTCAAAATTTTGTTACACATCATATAGTAACCTAATCCTAACATCACAAAAAAAAATTCAAGTCACTTGGTCCAATTTTAAAAAAGTTGTTCTGTTTTAATGGATCTGCGAAGACTTTTCTAACAGACTGTATATGTGTCCTGTAAGATCTCGTCGTGGGTCACGATAGACCCAACCATCGGCTCTAAAGGCCATGTAATCAGCCGGACAATAACAAACTGGATAGTAATTTTCATGCAGATATGGTATCGAGCCAACGATCCGATTACAGACCCCACCACGTTCGCCAATTTAAATCCTCGCAGAAAAGAATCTCCCGGCGATTGCATCGCTCGATCCATGATCGAAACAAGTCCTTAAACGACCGAAATGATCGTCATCCGGCTTGTTTCGCGACGAACGATCCTAACCGCGCCGGGGGCATAGAGATAAATGGTCTCGGATCCGCGGGACACGGTACACCTAGCGCATTCCCAGGGGAATTTACGTTTCCGTGCATGCGCGCGCACGTAAACCAGACGCGTGCACGTAAACCAGACGCGTGCACGTAAACCAGGCGCGTGCATACCGGTGCGTCGCCGTCCGGCGGCGACAAGATCAGAAAAGTTCATACTTGACGCGTTTGTCGTTCGCATGACATCGTGACGCGGGACGAAGGGAACTCGGACGGGACAATCTGAGTAAGCATGCACCTCTGCTCCACTGAAGTCCCTTTCACGTGGTGCGCCGAGATCGTGCCTTGAATCGAGACTCGCAACTGCGTTTAATTATTCCCCGATACGCCGTGCGAACTTCTGTTCAGCCGCCTCGAAAGAAAGAAAACAACCTCCCTAGTGATTGATGAAAAATTTGTTGTTTAACACGTTATTTGTACGGTAGCCCAATAGTGGCGGACTACGAATGTTATGTAATGATCGTTGATAAGTTTGTATTACCTTTTTTTTTTTTAAATTTATGACTAAATCACTTATATATTTGAGATATAGGCAAAACTCTAGGTTATGCTAAACCATGTGTGGTCGAATCGATAGGATAATATAGTGTTGTCTGTGAGGAATAAAAAGCCGCGAGCTGCCATTGCCAAACGACGAGATCGGTTGAGACAATATTTACCGTCGACATCATGGGACAGTCATCGTTTGTCGTTCGTCGAGTAAAGTTTGTTATGACTGGGCTGCGGATTTTATATTTCTAATTTTATTCTTAACGCAATAATCTCCCTAGGAGGAAAAAGATGTTTTTGTTTTTAATTCTTCCTCTGTAAATTACTGTATAAAATGTTAGTTTCCATAAATATCCACAATCTAGTCATGAGACACTGTTCCAATAAACCATTGCTTTACAGTCATCGTGGATTTTGCCCTATTGTCCTGTTCACAACACAGAAACCATAATGAATTACTTATCCATGTACCTAGCAACATCAAATGAGCAAACCTTTATAGTTAGAGGGTAGCTTAATCCTCTAAATCAGAGTTAACGCCGCAAAGAAACACCATCTTCTCAAATTTGCCCGATGTAAATCTGTAAATCTCCATCGAAATCAGCGTCTCGAACACTTTTTACGGACGTTCCATGTTAGCCAACCGGGCTTTCGGGCGCGAGGCAATTTCCGTTAATTTGCGGCGACCGAGCGTATCCTATGTTCACGCGTCGCGTGTCAAATGCAATTCACCTCGTGGAACTCCACGAAGTAAAAGAAACACAAATTCCTCGCGTAGCAGCCAGACATTTCCGCGAAGTCATCCTTCGTGTACGTCAGAGGAAAAGTATTTGAAACCCACCGAATCGAGAACACACCGACAATAATACAATAAAAATATTTAACCGGTAACGCAAGATTTACAACATTAAACTTGGATACAGACACGACTTAAGTATACAAAATTGAGATATTGTTGTTTGCGTTTCGGGTCTCGTGTATGAATTAGGTCTGATAGAGCTTAGAATTCTAAAGCCAATGACATTTGTTTCAGCCGTACATGGCCATTAGTTTATGAAATATTTAATGTTCAGTTACCGAGGAGCTTTGGAACACTCGTGGAAGATTTACTGTATTTAGTCAATCTTTTGAAAGGACGGTGAAACGTCGAAAGGGTCGAGAAGACAGAGATGCTAAGGATTTTCTGAACGGTTCGGACAGGATATTAGACGGTAATTATTCTAATTTCGCCCTGGGGATGCAACGGGTTTCCGCAGGCTGGCTGCGCCGCAGGATTTACGTGCCGCCACGAGATTGGATCTCGGTATATTCCGGGAGCGACTCGGGGGCCAGTTTCACGCTCGCAATCGCGGAATAATAATCTTTATGTACTGACGAGGACCGACGGCCCAGGGATGGAATCTTGTTCGTAGCAATGAAAGCCCGCCAGGCCCCCTTTATCGTCCTCTAAAACGCTGTTCAATGGCTTTATCCTGCCGTAACCCTTTAACGTGCCGTTCCGCATCTTGGGTAAAGTCAGACGGGATGTCCAGTCGGCGCGGAATGCTCGTTCCATTTCCGTGAACAAATTAATCTCGGAGATATTCCAGATCTTAACTGCATGGTAAATTTTCTTTGATACAATAAGGTAACTGCGGAACGGTTGCTTCGTGGGGTGAAGATTTGATTAGATTGAGAAGTAAGTTATTCGATTCAGTACTGAGTTGCTCTGGGCGAGGAAACACGGTCTTCGGTTGGCAGAAACTCGAAGTTACTAATGTAACAACCGAGAAGGAGGTGATACCTTGAATACGAAACAAACCAAAAATATGGAATAGAATTCTTTTTTGTATGGTTATTAATTTCTCAGACAATCGAATTTGAACATCATTATGAAAATAATGCATTCTTTCCATAGTGATTTGATATACATCGATCGCTAAAATTAATGAAGAGCTATATGTAGATATTAACGAATATTAGTGAAGACTACTACATGTCATTACTGCATAACAAGTAAAAATAGCGGATTAGTAGGCAGATACGTACAAGTGTACCAAATTTCAAACAGAAAGAAATGGTTTAATTCATTTGATAGAAAACGAATTTCGAGTAACGACGAAAGGATACGAAATAAATCTTTATCTTTCTACCCCAACACATAATATTGATATTTTTTCTATAAAACAAACATTTGCTTATTTATAAGCCCACTTATTATTTCCATTAGTGTTACCCATTTGACTTATCGTTTCTGCTTTTGGATCAGAATATACACTCGTAGTTAGATGGTTAAAAACGAAAAAAAATTTTCTGTACACTTCCAATTCGTTTCATGGCACAGAATCACCATCGCAGCGAGAGTAACCACAAATCACGCCGCGGTCTGTAGTTACTGTTGAAACAACATCGAACGATTCCAGACGCGATCGATGTAACACCGCGCAGTATCCCCATTTGATCGGGCGCCCAGAGTAAACCCGCGAGTCGAATGATTATCCGTGACACGCTGTAAATAAGGGAGCAACGTATCTTCGAGCGGAGATCTTCTCGGTTCTTATGCTAATGGGTAGAAGCCCACCTTCGGGGCTCGGAACGTTCGCGATTGAGGCTGGCTTTCTCGCCTAAAGGTACGTTTTCACGTGACAGTAAAAATCATGGCTTTCGTTGTCGTGGCACTGTATGACAGTGTTAAGCAATGTCACGACAACACGACGTCTAGTTTTCACGACAAGAGCCATAACTAGACTGCGGATTTTTATGCAAAATGGTATTTTCTAAAGCAATTTATACAGTGGAGAGCAAATGTAGGAATTTCTTTCTTTCCTTAACCTGTTGACTGGGGAATTAACTTTTGTTCAACTCGTTTCACAATGGGCCCATATGGCCCATATATATTTTATATTATGGCCACGCTAGGTGATTAGGTATAATTGACTAGGTTATCTCATGTGATTAGCTCTCCTCTAAAGTTTGAAAAGAGTGACTTAAGGGGAAACACCACTGTGACGTCCGGGAAAATAAGCCTTCTTTAAGAATTTTTTTCTGGAATAATCTACAGTTTTCACGTAAAACGTTTGTTGCCTAGTTTTAGTACAATGTCTTAAGAAATTTAAAAAAAAACAAAGTTAGTATAAAAATATGCAGGAACTTTAATATACGATTAATCTTCTAAACCCCTCACAAAAAAACATAGGTAGCTGGCGGCGTGTGTAACTTTGCAATAACAGCCCTAAAATCAAATATAAAAATTTTTGTACAAACTATATGAGATTAGTTTCCATTACATGTACGGATTTGAAAAAAAAATTAAGGTAATCTTGTATTAAGAATCCTGTCAAAGTTGGTTGAATAAAAATTGACAGAGTTAGACCCGCCAGTTAGAAAAATGTCGTTTCGAAAAAAACGCGTTTAAAGTTTGAGTTGAAATTATTTATGTAATTCAAGTGCACTTTATCTTTGTAAATTCTTCGAATATCGATTTGAAATTTTCAGATAGTGGTTTTAAAGAGTTAAACTTTAAGAAATTGCATTTAGAAGAAATCGATTTTTTTGTAAGTTTCACAGTGATGTGCCCCCTTAATACAACCTGGATCTAGGATTTAGATATGGACCCTCGATCCACATTGGGTACCAGACCTACGATCGAGGGATCCCCGATGTCAATAAACTTGGACGGAACGTCATCTGTCCCGGAAACTTCGGATGCCATTCCTCGACAGAAATTCCTGACACTCGCATCGATCGCGTGGGAGATTGAGCCGTTAGAGGGAAAAGAGTCGCTCCGACGACATAATCTACGACTGGAATTTGAATACTGTCGACGACACCACTGGAACTAATTGAATCCTCAAGGTCGTTGAGAAATTCCCGATCCGTGGAGAGAGAGTACAGAAATTGAGTGAAACAATCTGCCAAAAGCCAAACTTCAAATTTTCAAATAGAAACCTATATTTTTTTTTTAATATCAATGCCGACAGCATGTCAACTTAGAAAATTTCTTGAGAATAAATATCTCGAGAATGGTTTATACGTAAAGTAGAACCAGGTAGTTTTGGAAATTTTTTTTTTTCAACAAAATTTGACGTTGACCTTCGCAGGGCTTTTCAAGGTCAAATAAATATCATCACAATCTGTCTGTCTTGATATCCTACAACTTTCAATTCCAAAGATTTTTTCGTATTTTTCTAGATGTTTGCCTAGGGAAATTAAAATCAGACACCCTGTATGTAACCTCTGGTTCAACATAATATATCCCCTTCGACGCAGAGAAACGAATTTCACTATCTTTTATCGGTCATTAGGAAATTCGTACGTTGACGAGATTGAGTTGTACCGGTTCTAACAACCGAGTGAGCGCGTTTTCTGTATTGTACGGGAGAAAGGGATTACCCCAGGCTGCCGATTATCATAAAGCTCACTCGCCGCGAATGATTCCATTAAATTAGTTGGCCCCGTCTAACGTTCAGCCTCGCGTTCGCGGTTAAGTCCCGGTGCCCCGTACACGAGCACGCAGCGTCGAAAATGTTTATCATTAATACTATTACGCGGCGGCGCCGGTGGCCTTAAAACGCTCGCTGTAAATCATGCGAGCCCGCGCCCCGCTATATATAGTAGCACAAGTATTATGCCAAGAGAGTGGAACAAACACGCTTGGTGTACCGATGATATCTCGTGGCGGGTTGCGGCAGCTGCACGAGAAAATATCCTAGCGACAAACAACGAGAAATCACTATATCGTCGGACATCAAAACTGTTCTCCCGTGTGTTCCTTTCGGCTCCATGGAAAATATTCGAGAGCAATAAATTACAAGCATCGAAACTTTGAGGAAATGTTAGGTTGAAGAAACGGTTATTATGTTTCTACGGGACATCACTATGACATACTATTTTTAAGTTAGTTCAATATACAGTACTGGACGAAACTGTAGCAATTTGAGCGTAATAATTCTTTGGTGATTAATCTCTTTAATATTTTCTGTATTAACGATGAGTATGGCTTTCGTTAAATGTTATTTTCTTACGGATTAATAATCTTTATAAAATCCATACCTTTCGTTAGTTAACAGTTAAATGACCGGTTTTGCCGTTCTAATTCCTATCTCTCTGAAGGGTTTGGTAGATTTAATATTAATACAAACAATCCCTGATAACCAGTTGTGAAATGCAGTTAATAATTAGAATAATGTATATTTATAGAGGCACAGTGGGCACGTTTGCATTTACAATGAAATTTTACGCGCATTGCCCTCGCAAGAAGGAACCCCGGAAGTTGTGATATTTCCGGATCACTGAATCTCTTTTGCAAGCTGGTCCTGTGTTTTATTTGCCGTCGTGATTATTGAAATGATTACAACGCCCAACGTTGAAATAATGGAGACTGGGAAATAAGGGGTTGAAAGCCGATAGCCGGGAGCAAACGAATAGCTCGCGATTTCTCTTTTATCACCGACCCGTTTCCTAACGAACTCTTCAGTGAAGGAACAATATTCCATTGGACGGGAAATAATATTCCACTGGTCGAGATTGCAATTGGTTACGGCGAATGAAATGAAAACAGACGTCGAATTACATTTTGTAAATCTCTTTTGTCGCCCCTTCGTCTTCGACGTTTCTTGTCAGATTCATCGCGACGTCTCAAAGAGGACAAGGTAATTTATGGTCGACTCGTCGCGGAGTACCTATTTCTAACGCGCAAGATCGATGATTTCTGCTCACTTTAGAGTTTAGAGTATACGAAATTGTTTACATTTAGGATAAGCGATGGTTGATTAAGCATTTCCTTTCGATTTACCCCGAATTCAATTCAAAATCAGAAATTATTAATAGTTCTTTAAATTCTGTGAGATCTCATAATCTTGAAAAAAATATGAAGAATTCCAAGTTTTAGATATCATAGACGTCTTCAAAACTCCTGGACGCCTCAAAGGGTTTGAAAATACTATACTCTGACATCTTGAGGATTCAAAGTGTTCTTTGCCGTATATCTTTTCTCCGACGAATTAATCGAAATGTCATAATTTTTTTTTTTTTTTTGTGATGTTCCTACTATCTAATTTGTCAGTGGAATTATTTAAATGTTTTCTTAGAGACATGCACTTGTGGATTGAGAACACAGGGTGCATTCAACTCACCACGTGATTTTTGCAAGTGAGCCATCGTTTACAGAAAAACTTTCTATTTTTTTAATATTTTCATGGAATGGTTCCAACAATTCATACACGTCTATACGAATTCAAATTGTTCTAAACTTGTACAACTGTTACGTCGAGTGAATCGGTTTCCATACCTCACCAGACCCATCGAGCATCAATCGAGCCGAAACTAAAAGCGAGACAACGACATCGCTATTATCTACTCCCTCAATTAGGACGAATGGGCCCTTTCTCAACGTTCGACGGGTCCCAGGTAAGACGTACCTCTCGCGGCCAGCCTTAAAAGCCTCGTTCGGACAGGTTTTCTGGAATTCCAGGAGAGAACGTTGACGTCTCCCACGACCGCCCCCGCAACCCCCTTTTCCCCTGGGTTTGATCCCATCGAGACGTGGCCGTTGCTTATCTTCCTCCGAGGTTATGAATTCAGAGAGCAAATAAAGAGCCGAGTGGTCTAACGGTCCTCCATAGTCGTTCTTTTGCCACGTTTTACACGCCATCTGACGGTCGATGGGGCAGAAAATTCATTTCATTCGCGACGAGGCCGAATCGTTTGGTATAGACAAAGTATAGGAGTAGACATTTCATCCAATGTATTTTTTCAGCCCACTTTTCTGGAGCAACCCATTTCCATTTTAGTGTCACCACCCACGGCAGAATCACCGTACTCATAATCTAGAGGTCGCTAAAATCACAGGTTTTTGAAGGTGTCGGTGCTACAGTTTAGGTGGACCACCAACTCCCATAAGATGAAAGGTCTATTCTTACGAGGGAAGGCACGGAAGTGTCCCCTCCGATTTTGATGAAACTTCGTACGTCTGTTAAGCAGTCAAAAATAAGGAATACGTATTTTTTTTTATCGGCTGAAACACGACTTTAAGGGGTGAAACCACCCCTCGAAGTTTCGACCCGAAAGTACTATCTCGAAAACCATAGGAGATACATGGAAACTTCTAATGGACGAGGTTCGCGGTTTTTTATGTAGAATAATATGGTGTTAACAAATTGTCCAAAATATAATTTGTTTATAACAAAAAAATTTCGGATTGAAACTTCGAGGGGTGGTTTCACTCCTTAAAGTCGCGTTTCAGCCGATAAAAAAAATATGTATCCCGTATTTTTTATTGTTTAACAAACATACGAAGTTTCATCAAAATCGGAGAGGAACACTTCCGTGCCTCCCCTTATTAGACCCCATCGGTGGTACAAGACTCGACTATTCTGTCAGACCGATGGTCAATTCCTTTCGGACGATTGTATATGTATATACAGATGAATTTTCCGTCTGGACAACACCATAACCTGGTACCGTTCGTCTCTGCGAAAGCTTCTCGAGCAATTTTTAAACAGTTACCGTCCACGCCGGCTCGAGGCCGTCTCCTAGCAATCCTTTCCCTCCGACGGGCGTAAAATATTGCGCCGCTAATTCCATAAATCGCGGCGCAGCCTCTCCTGAATTTTTACCAGGATTTATGGGAACGGTAACGAGGCACGAGTCGTATAACTCGCGAGATACGATTACGGGGGCCCGGTCGAGCTATTGCGGCGGCCGTGCTTCCTTTTTTCTCCCCCTCTTTCTCCCGAACCGACACAACGACATCGTGTAACGTCGCAGGAGGAGAATGAAATGTCTCGTGTGGGTGCCATCCGTGCTTCGACTGAATCTGTGCGTCACGGATTTCGTAAATGTATGTGTTGCAACACCTGTTACGTTTTCCAATAAGAATAAGGTCAGTGTCCCTATTTCTAATCATGTAAGAGTTCTGCTGTCGCAGAAATGAATTTTTATTATTTATTTATGCAACAATCGACAAAAGAACTTATTAGATATAAAAGTAATGCTTTAATGGAGTACAGGGGGAGGGGCTTTGCCTAAACTGACAATCATTAAATATTTCATAAACTAATAGTCATACGCGACTGAAATAAATATTGGCTTTAGAACTTCAGGCTCCATGATTGTGCTAAATCTCATTAAAAAGTCAGTGTTAAACTTGGGAACCACTTCTTGTTAATGCCGAGGAGCCTTCAAACACTCATCGAGGATTTACTGTAAAGACTATTTTGAGATGCCCACAGATTATTGAACTATGGTTGTTGTTGCTCTATTTAAGCCGTTTATGATTTTTTATTGATAAAATGAAAATATATGTTGTCCTCGCGAGACTCATGTTTGAAATTGCAATTTATGCTTGTAAATAAAACGTCCGAATACTTCTTCCCAGCTAAATACAGATAAAACGTATTTTATATTTTGTCATATGTAAATATCTCCGTGTAACTTTTATAAAAGCTAACGTCGAATGAATAATAAACACGTCGCGAGGCAAAACTTTTATAACATTACCGTAACAAAGAATAAAAAAAGTTTTGTATCTGAATTTAATTGTTCGTACTGTATATATTGGATTTTTCAATAAGTTTATGCGATTTTTTAAGAATGTAGAAAATTTTATTATTTTTATTTAAAAGTACGTAATAACTTTTCATCTGTTATTGTTCACGACCTCCTCTCAACGTTTTTATACTTTTTTGCATTCCACGTTCAAAGAAAAGTATTTTTACGTCATTATGGACGAACATTTCGCTGAAAGCGTTTTGAAGAAAACGTGAAAGGTGTTATGTCCGTCGATGCAAGGTTTCCCGAGTAGGGAGAATCCTGAAGAATCTTCACCGCAGGCAGCACAAATATTTCATGGGGCTTCAGTAGCTTCGCAACCACGATTAAACTCGTAGAGCAGCACATATCGTAGATACTCGATTCTGTTCACTTGGGACTCCATAGATTTTACACTAAAGCTTTATTATTAACGATAGGAAACGAAAAATTTCATATTAATTCTTGCGCAAGACAGCAAAAGGTGTGTAATACAATACCGACAAACAATTGTTGGAAGAAATTTATTATAAAATTAAATCCGCACGAACCTATCGGACTAAATTAACATTATACTTAAATAACATATTACTTGACAGACTTATAAATTAAAGTTAACTAACCTTTTTCGTTGATCTCTAAAAATAGGGTGGGTAAAATGTGTGTAGAGAACAGAATGTACGCGATCCAAGCAAATTCTGAAACAGAAGGGATACGAACTTTTTCCCGCGGTTTACGTGAATCAGCAAACGCGGGGATTTACATGTCCGAACTCAGCCGATTTTAAGCAGAATTTTCATGGTTACATAACGAACGCTTTGAACGTAGGATTACGTGCTGGCTCGAACTATGTCGGGGATGCTTCTAATTTTAAATCCTGTTTGCAGGCTCACCGTTGTATCCCGGCGAATAACGTAAATAACAATTTGTGTAAGTGGAAATCTGGACTTCATCCTTGGTAATGTCTATGTTAGCCTTTATAACGACACTTTATACCTGTGTTGGAAGAAACACGAGTCAGACAAATTAATGATCTAACGAAAGGCCAGTAGCTTCATTAACGAATAGAAAAAAATTACCATCATTTCCCAGTGGTCTTAAAAATCAGCGAAACTGGCGATCGAATCCTAGTTATCTCACGAATATGAGTTCTAAAGCTTATTTACACTAGCTTTTTAGTAAAATTTTCAAAATCTTAATTATACTAACTCTTGAAGGAGACACTGGAAATTAGACAGTTTTACGAAAGTATTGCAATCCTAAAATTACAGTTGTTATTAGGATCGTCATCAGCAATCTTTATCAGAGGTCGAATGACATACTGATTCTACTTCTGTGTCCTGCTCAATTTCCAGTTGAATAGTTACTAAGCACAGATTTTAATTGCTCTGAACTATTCTTGTTAGAATATTTTACCAAGTTGCTAGAACAAATGAATGTAAATCCACACCAAAAAAATATAGGTTATTTGATAGCAACACAGAGATCGGAACACAACTCTAAAGGGTTTCGAGAAGGTGATCAAAAAACGGCCAAAGACATAAAGAAGGATTAGGAACAGAGCACATAAGTCAGGAAGGTCCACCGAGTTCGAAAGCTTGATGGAAAATGAGAATTCCTCGCGTCGAATGCTCCTCCTTCTCCTCGTAATGTCTACGGACGAAGGTTCTCCCCAGTTTACATATCATACATACATGTTACATACTCTGGACTTCTTTCCGATGGTAAAAATGATTTCGTTCTAAGTCGTTTAATTTTTAATATAATAGTGTAAAAATGATATTGAGTCCATATTTTATTCCGAGCCAAACAATTTAAAATCCATCGCATAGCCCAAACATATAATTTTTTATTCATGGAGAAGTTTTAGAGTATCCTATGTCTATGAATAGAAGGATATATAAACATTTTAGGAGACGCGAACCTTTTATGAACTTTTCTACTTCCCTTGCCATTCGCATATTTCAGTCTGTCCTATTACGGCGAAACATTCTGTATACGTTTCTCTATTTGAAACAAGAATGCATCGAATGTCGGTCAAACTGTGGGCAGAGAAGCTCAGCATTCCGAACGTTTCAGCTCGAGACTTGGCACTAGAAATACTCTCGCATTCAGAATCTTGTACTTGGAGTTGCAAGCGTGGTCAAAGTAGCCTTCTTATCTTACATACACTTTCTGATATCATTTTCCATTGTACATGAACCACAGTCCATATATCATTTCGTATGGTCATGCTGCAATGATATTAATTCGCGTTTTAATTACAAGTGAAATGGATAAAGATACCGAATTGGTTTACATGAAAGTGCCAGTTACAGATATGAAATGTCTCTTTCAATTGGAGCAATAACAATATGTCTGTATTACATCAGCGTGATATACAACATAATATAATAACAAAGCGTGTATAGTAAATCAATATGGGAAATTATAGATAGATAAATATGACAGAGATGTTTTATAAATTGTTAACTTATCGACTACGTAACTTTTCGAACTTTAATGAGTAATCTGCTTTATTAAACCATAATTAGAATCGTGAATAAGACAACAATAAATGTTTGTCAGAAAAGTACCATTTTTAATACTCAGAAGCTGCCTAACAAAAATGTATTCGAGTTCTAATCTTGTTAATATTAGAAAATCGTTGAAGCACAGAGGATTAATTCTGACAAAATAGTATGGATCGAAATCATCCCAGCTTCATTATCTAACGGTTGATTTCCCAAAAAATCCCATTAACATTGTTCGAAGATTTCTCAAAAATTCTCACGTAGTATCTGTGTCTAATACGATTACGTTTGTAGCGAGAAAAGGATTACCCACACGGTCTACTGGCCAGATAGGATTACGATCTAGAATTTTATAGCCTGTTGGACGATTGCTCCGACCGGTGCGGTGGAGCAATCCGTTTCGAAGATTCCACTTCCCCAAAGTTCGAGGGACACCAGCGGGAGAATCTGTAGTGCCGGTCAAACGAGAGTTTAAAATTCACGTTTTCTCTTTATTAACTTACAAATATTTTCACAGACAACTTCTATATCTTCCGGGAAGAACTTATTCATTTTTTGTGGTAGATATTTATTTATTGATAAAAAACATGATAAAGGGAGGTGTACAGGTACACTTTCATACCTCCATGATTTCGATATGACACCAATTCGATATTCTTAAACCACCCTGCTGATATTAATGGAGTAGAGAAATTTTGTAAAATTCTTAATTCAATGCTTATTTTCGAGGAAATCCGAACTCTACGCCGTGCTAACGATATTTCTCGATCGTTCTTCAATTATTCACCGCTATTTTGAAAGAAGGAATTAAGATCACTTTGATTAAAAAAATAGTTTTATACATTGAATATGAAGAATTAATCAATAATTCATTAAACTCTGCAAACAATCGCAGTGTCCCTATATCTGTCACCTCAAGAATTAAATTAATTCTTATACACTTTAGCAATTCATCTTTTTCTACACGATTTTGTTAAGTAAATTAAATAAAGTGGCAGTATTAGGGACACTAACAGTAATTGGGACATTTACCCTAGTTCAAATTCCGTTACACCCCCGTTCAGTTTCATCAGCGCGTCTCCGTTTCAAACTCTTTTTCCAACCGCCGCGGCGCTGCAATTCGCACGGGTCCGTTTCCCGCGCATGCGCGCGCACACTGACAGGTCTGGGTTAGGTTGTTCATACTTGCCCACCGCGTGTTTAGAAACCTTGCCCATTGTGTGTGCACCGCACCCCTGTTCCACGCTGCCCACGTACACTCGATATACCGTCGCGCATTCCCCGATACCGTAAATATCGCGTCCGCCGACCGATATTTACGTCCGCGGAGCTCGTATATTTCCCGATACACCTTCGAGCTCCGTTCCCGCGGGAGGCATTCGATGTCACACAGGGTCGGAGGATAAAAAATTGAGGGGGCAAACGGGACGAAAAAGTTGAACACAGAAAGGGAACAAAAAACCGAGAGAGACGGGACAGATCGGGGGGACGAAGTGACAAACGAAGGACGACGACGTTTGACTCCACGCCGCGTGGATTATCGACGACGTTTGTCGCACGGGGCGGCAGTTTTCCGTGGGCGGAAACGGTATCTGGCCGGTGGCCTCGGTGGAATTCAATGGGGGGCTTCGCGTGTACCCCGGTGTCGGCGGCTGAATAAAACGTTCTTGTCCAAGATGATCGTGTCGCCACGGGGACGCCAGACACGGCGCAGCGAGGAGATTACAGCGCGTCGTTATTCCGGGCGCGCGCGTGCTCCAAGTAGAGCCGATGCCGCGCGTGCATGCAGGTTCATGAAGGGACACGTGTTTCGAATCCGGATGAATTAATTGGAACGGAACGATATTGTCGGGCTTTTTATGCGTATGAATACTGAATCGTTCCGAGCGGGGATTAATATGGTAACTCTTTCGAGGCCTCGGTGTGCATGTACGGTTGCCGTTGTAGACGGAGAGCTGGCTAGGAAGCTTTAAAGCTACCCAGTCATTTCACCAACGTTAATTCTTTGTTATTGCATTGACGATCAATATTGTTTCATTTTTTTTTACAATTTCCTAGGAATGCTATTAAAATATTGCAATTTACTGAACACGATAATTACCCAACGATGATATCCGAATATTTTCTTCTCATTTTTGAACCTCGTGAATTCTGTACATACGCGTGCAATCGATACACATAAAGTGTCTCTGTGTGTATGTTTACGTATAACGTACGAGGGAATGCTTGCATCAAAAGTTTGTCCACACGTAGCGAGAAAGGTGTTTCAAAACTTTTCGTCCCCGTTGCAGTATAATACTCTGCTTTTTCTTCGCCCATATTCGTGGGCAGGAAACATTGAAATTTTTCATATCTCACAGGAAAGTTTATTCTAAAAACCTATTACGCTTTAGAACTTGCGAAACTAAAAACTACGAACGTTCCTGCATTTAGAAAATGT
Organism: Dufourea novaeangliae; assembly: GCF_001272555.1. Taxonomy (NCBI): domain Eukaryota; kingdom Metazoa; phylum Arthropoda; class Insecta; order Hymenoptera; family Halictidae; genus Dufourea; species Dufourea novaeangliae. The sequence continues at coordinate 1,941,487 of NW_015373891.1, read as the reverse complement.
GTGAATAAGCGAAACACGGAAAAATTCAGTTTAATACAGGTTGTATTTGCTGTGTATTATAGTGAAACTCTTAAGGAAAGTCTACCATTGTTTCATTTCACTTTTTTTTATTAGTCTATGAAAACCGCGAATTTGCATAAATATTATTCACAGTGTAATAATTGCGACCAAGAGTATCCAAATTTTTTAGGTGTATTGTATTTTTCTAAGAACTGTGTAGGTTATTAGCGACAACTGTTGTTATGATTAGACTGCAGCTGTTTATGCAGCTATAGCATTCCTTAACTTGGAAAATACACTAAAACAAAGATTTTAATAATGTTTAAATATTGAAGCCTCTAATACATAATTTAAGATTATGTCCCCTTTTAACTTTTAAATGTTCGTACCTAAAAGTGTGAATTTGCATAAAATTCCGCAGTCTATTCAGTTATGATACAGTCCAATATTTTTGTCACGTCGCTAATGATATGACCGCGACTGTGTAAATTGTTTTATTGTCATAAACCTTCGCGAATTTGGATTTCTAAAGAGCTGCAGACCATATGTACCTAGGTAGTTGCAGGGGCCTTTCATTAATTTTTTACAAAGGCTGATTCGTCCAATTGGCCTTAGGGAAACATCGACAGTATTGTCAGCATTTAACCAATAGAAAAGTTTCTCCCTTCTTAGTAGTTTTTCTCACCGTCAAATCCAGCCAGAACAGTTAGTCGAAAATCAACCATCGTATAGTGAACTTCTTTGTACATTGATCCCGTCGTTACTGTCAGTCTCCGTTGTTGAATCTACCTTATTTAATAAGTATGTATTTATTTGTTATTCGACAAGTATTTACTTACTTAAGTATAATTACTTACACAAAGTCAAGTCTGCGTTCAAAGTTATAAAGCTCTAATCCTTCGACACTTTTCGGCACTAATTTTCGACTTTCTGTCTTTATGAAATACTTTAGAAACTTTTATTTTGCATAAAAATCCGCAGTCTACTGATCATCGACGCCGTTTATTTTTGTTTCAGCTGTCTGGACTGGTCGTTGGCGGGATCGGTGTCTGGACTGTGATTTCGAAGCACAGCTACGTATCCCTGATGACGACCTCCACATATCCGACACTGGCCTACGCTTTAATCGTCGCAGGTGTCCTGGCTGTGATCGGTAGCTGGCTTGGTTGCGGCGGTGTAACTTCTGAAAATAGATGCGTTCTTCTCATAGTGAGTTAACCGACGAATTTGTACCTCTCATCTTTTCTAGACTGCAGGCGTTTATGTAGACCTACATACAGTTGCACAGACAAATTTAATAACCCCTTGTCTAACAACTTTCTTGACGTCTACAATATTCAGAATCACTTTGCTGTTACTCGTTTCCCAGGAACAGAAGGAATTCTGTACTAATTGCACGTGTACGTTTATTTTGGAATGTTAAATATTAATGCCGGCGGAATAGTATTTCATTTTGACTCAAAGAAAACAAGTAATATTCATGTTTATGAACTAGATGTTATAAGGCAGGGGGTTAAAGCAATTAGAAGTAGAGTAAAAATGTTAAATTTTGTTGAAGCTTGTATTTAATTATTTTTCTTTTAGATTTTTGTAAGGTATGAATATGTAAAGGTCTGCAGTTTAATCATTCCCATAAAATTATTTTATTTTAAGTATTCTTTCCAATTATTGTCTTCTTTGTGATATTGAATTTTTAATCTGAGACATTTTTATGAGGTATTACATTCTTTTGTGGACGCTGAGAATTTATTGGATAGCATTGTTACACGTTCCTTCTTCAGGAATGATTTATTTTCGTGAAAAGGATGTCTGCGCTTAATATCGATTATGGATTATCGACAGATCAGAACAACCAGATTGATTTCATCCTAGTAACAGGATTCCTCGGCTATTTATTAATCGAGTTTTGAATTTAAATTGTTACTGGTTTGTTGAAACAGATAATGGATTACTTATTGGTAGACTCAGTATACATATATAATAAAAAACGTGTCATCGTGGAATAGAAGAACAAAATTATACATTGAGGTAAATGAACAAAATTTTTGTTTCAACATTCCTGCATTTTAGGTGCGCTAAGCGGTGTTCATCTGAAAATGTACTGTATACAAACAGTGCCCATTATAACGTATGGGTAATTGCAACATAATTCTTTGGGGAATTTTCAAAACATAAATTCTTTTGTTAGTCACAATAATAAACGTAAAATTTCCTCCTTTTATTATATTTCTTTGTTAAAACTCATACAAAATGCGGCTATTTTATTTTTTCGACTTCACAATAGGTCCTATAGACTTTGCAGTAACATTCAATAACATTTTTAAAATTTTTATTTCGGACTACTTTATATCGATATGTAGGCATCGTTTGTATACAGAGCAATTTTGAATCAATACAATTAGCGCCACCTACAACTTCCCAGGTTCCCGCAGGAGCACTGGCTACGCGCTGCGATTGGTCGGTGTTTTTCGTTAATATCTCGTTAACGAAGCCTCTGACAACATTTTCGCTAAGGAAAAAGTTGCATCCAATAATCCCAGGAACCCCACATCTCCGGGAGTCGAAGCTATTTTGGTACACCCTGTATATTTCGCAATTATAGCAGACACCAGTAACATATTTGACGGACCATTCAATTCCCAGCTGCCTTAGATAATAATTTCGCTGGAACCGGTTCACATTGCCTGAATTCTCTCGTTGCGGGACCAATAATCAAACGGAGTCGATTGAACAGAAAACGTTACCCCATTCGTCACGCGTATTCATCGCGTAATGCATGACACCGTTGACGGTAGCCACGGTGTCTCATATCGATCATTCACTTCCGTCCAGGCCATTTATCAGGGCTCGACTATTGTCTGATTAATTAATTCCTCCTGGTTCTGGTGAACGCGCGCGCGCGCCGATAGAATCGGAGATCCGACAGAAACTGGCCATTCGGATAACTCGAGCGGGTCGCTTTTGGAATTACCTGTATCCTTGGTACCAGATGCGCCCTGAATTTGTTCGTGGAACTTCGGTAAATTCGGTTCGTTAACGTCCACAAGTAGTTTCTTTATTAACAGTCGATGGGCGCAACTCGATTTGAACGGACGGAATTATTGGCACCTGTCGTTGAATAACTTCTGCCCTTCATGGTTAAACTTGTTTAGCGATTAGATTAATCCTCGTGCGGTATTTGGATCGATCTGATTGAAAAACGACTTTTCGTTTTTAATCTCCTTTTTTTATAGAAGTTTATAAATGTGAATTTTATGCACGGCGTGTAGGTACGTAAAATAAAGAAGTGTGGGTGTCTAAAATAAGGAGCTAAACGTTAAAAGTGTACATCCAACCCTCTTACAACACGGTTTCAATGTAAATCTGCATCTGCACTATACATATAGCATAGCACGTTATATAGCAAAGTTATAAAACTTGTTAGAAAAGCAGAATGAAAAATGTTATATAGCATTTTTCGTGTTCTATAGCAAGATATATGTTATTCATCAAGTGTGACGCCATTATTAAATAATGAGATGGAAAAGGTTATACAAACTTGTTGCAGACTCGTCCAGGAAGTATCATCTTGTAACAAGTTATGAAAACGTGTAATATAGCAAAGTTATATATATCAAAGCAAAAACAAATGTTTAAAACTCGGTGCATTAATAATTCCATAAATTTCAATAAACCTCTCACATTATTTCGTACTTGAGAAAACCCTTATTAAGATAAATACGATTATACATAACTTCGTTTTCTGTGAATTACTTCATAAAATTCCGCAGTCTACGTAGAACATATTAAAGTGTTCTGAATAAATGAACAAAATTAAATTTTCATCGAAAGAAACTTCTGGTATTTTCGGTCAACAGTTTATGTATAAGTGGAGTATAGAATTCTGAGTGGTAATTAAGAAGGTAACCGCCTATTGAAAGCATCTCTCGGCCCTCCTGGCAACGCGTAAAAAATAAGAGAATGGTTTCGCGAAGTTCCGTTTCCGGTACAGTTTCAACGCAAATCTACGAGCTCGTTTCTTTCTCAACTTGGACGGGGGCTGAATTTCCCTTTGACTCGGTCGACTGCATCCGACATCATCGCCTGGGGCCACGGGGCTTTGTTCGAAAATTAAAGACGATAGTACGTAGCCGAGTCACGTATTTTAAAAAGTGCCGTTCGCGTTTAGGTATCAATCAGCCACGTGGATTTGTTTCCTTTGTATTAATATATCTGTAAAAATTCCCACGTGACTGGAATCTCTTTTTATAATTCGTAGAAAACTTAATCTTACGCGTCTCTTGAATTCTGAGGAAAATTTATAAATCGTCTTGGTAAATATCCACTGTTTTCTTTCAACATCTCCCAAATGATATTTATTTCAGTTTTTCAATAATTTCATAATGCCTCGGTACATTCATCTCATATTCGACAACTGATCTAATACTTATGTACGAGACTGTACATAGTAAGGTAGCAATCTCAGCGAAGCCGTAGGCAGAGGTTAGGATTCGCTGGTCGACAAAGGGTGTTATGACAGCAGACAAGTGTTCCCTAATCCATGCTTTGCCCATTGCGGTGCAAACTAATCCCCTTTTAAAGTAAACATTTCCCTTCAGGATTAATTTCCCTTTTACAATGCCTCTGAAAATTCTAGCAATACTTTAGAGTTTAGGGTCTAATATTTAGACGACTCTGGATCCAAGGATTCAATTCTCTCATAACAAAAATTCTTTTTACGAAATGACATCGTTATATCCTCGTCCACAAGACCGATATACACTTTGAACGTATAGTCGATTAACTTGCACCATGGTCGCCTGAACTCTTCTTCAAAGCCTGCCCTCATTTTTACCCTAGTTCGCCACCGAATAGCAGTTTTTCAAGCTTTGGAAGCTAAATGGGGTAACGAAGTGTCTAAGGGTAAGCCTTTAAAAATACATCGATTTCCCTAAGAACGGAATTAGCCATCGCGACGACAGAGTTCCCATGGTAATTTTCATCGACACTGTACTCTCAAGGGTCGAGCTTTTCGTCGCCCAAAGAAATTAACAGCAGGGGGAGGGCACATATTTCTTTCATCGGGGAAGAAACATTCAGATTCACAGAGAGAAGTAAATGGGAAGATGTTGTTTCATGATATATGTTTCACTCCTGCCTAGTCGCCCTTTGAGGGTGTGAAAACTAACCTCAAAATGAAATTGGCACTTCCACATTTTCGGGTATAACTCTTAAAGACAAGAGTCAGGAAAAAATGTTTCAAACAAAGATTTAATAGTACAAGCTGTATAAATTTACAGTACCAAAATTTTTTCAAAATTTTGTTCAAATTTAAAAAGAACCACCGTTCGCGATGTTCCTGACTAGTTTGGCTTGTGGAATCCACCCTATGAAAGCGTTCCACATTTTTCTTATCACCCTGTACGTAAAAAGTGATAGAGGACAATCGAATAAACCATGCTTTTCGACGCACAAAACACCCCTATTCGACCGGTCCGTTTCGCATTCCCGTTTTCTCGAAAGTAGTTCCATTCACTGAACAATAAATCGGACTTAATCGAGAATTAGCACAGCGCCGTGTCCAGTACCACGTGATTCCATTGAGACTCGAACGTAATCGGACTGGCTTAGGTTTAATACCACATAAATGATAGTTAAATTCCACGTAACAACCGTTGTGGGTACAGCCGTTCGAGTCCCAAGGATCCTTCTTAATTTAGAAACCCGGTCGAATTGTGTTCGATCGCGCAATATCGGCGTATATATCACGGGAACGGGCGTGGAGATCGTTCGGGCTCGCCTTGGTCGGTAAAGCAGCGTTTCCACTAGGCAACTTATATTATTCTACATTCCAAACTACATTGGAATGTAGAAAATATAAATAAATTTATATACCTGTACCAGCAACTTATAATTAGTTTGCTGATGATGGTCAGGTCGCCTTTGTATCCACTCTCTAACCCACCAATGATGTTTCTTTCTGTTAATTTTCCGACTAATCATTTTTTTCAACTCGCCTAATAAACTCATTGCAATTGTTGTTGACGTTACACGTACAACCTTTTTACGTAGGACATTATTAACCATTTTAACCAATAAAAAAGTCGGGCGACGAAGCCTTCTACAGTGTAAACCTTTTAGTCGAATGACTCGGTCGGCCGAGCGAAAGTTGCCTAGTGTAAACGCCGCTTTAACGAACCGAGTACTGGGAAGTTTAATTCGCAGCGAGGTTTACAGGTACCTTCGAACTGCATCGTAAACACGGGACAGCTGTAATACGCATTTGAATGTGACCTGAACACATTACTTTTCGTTGAGGGTACAGTAAATCCTCGATGAGTGTTCGAAGACTCCTCCACACTAACAAGGAGAGATCCCCAGGTGTAACGGTGATTTTTTAACGAGGTTTAGTATAGTGATAATAATAACATATATAAGTGATAATAATAATAAAAGTGAAGAAATAATAAAATAAAAAATAAAATGTTTAACAATTTTAATTTAATTACCAGTTCATATTCAAAGATTAACGTTTGCTACTTTCACGGTTATCATCATTCTTTTTTAAACACAAAAGAACAATCGAGTTACAGAAAGTCCATGTCTATAATAAAATGTATAATAAAATTGCTTCATGGATTATCCCAAGATTAAAAACGTCACAGTGATCTCGAAATTATTGGCGCATATGTAACGCGCGCTTCAGATCTTCCTCCAATAATTACGTACATATGTAATATTAACGACGACGGCGGCGCCGCGGTCCAATTAGCGTTCGTGGCGGAGCATCCGTTCGTCGACTTTTTTTTCGCGGCGTGAATGACGTATCACGGGGCTGGAATCGTCGAAAGGGGGGGCCCCGACGCCCTCGGATTGGTTCGAACCTGTTTGCGGACAGTTGATCTCGGGCGCCGCCGCTACGAACGCTCCGGGCGAGACCGCATTACTTCCTAAGTATCCAACGGCCGATCGACGCACTTACGGCCAATTTATGTCCGGACTGGGATCCTGGCAATGCGATTTCGCGGAGAAAAGTCGACTCGAAAGTTAAGGTTCGAACGTCGTGGATACGACGGAGGTTTCGAACCAACCCCGTGTTAACCCTTTGCACTCGTAATTCTATTACAATTGTCTTTCCAGTAACTACCTATTATTTTAAATGTACTCCAAAAGACAGTTGATAGGAACCAATTTAAACAAATTTCTTTTTCTACTAATTATATTGATAATAGCATTGAAACCTTGGTAAAAAATATCGAGTGCGACTCAATATAGGGGTATCTGTGAATTAAATTAATGTCTATGTAGTCATACTTGACAAAGGAGTTCAAAGGGTTAAGGGGGAGCCTGGGGAGGGGGCTAGAAATAAATGAATTTTTCGGAATTTCTTGTGAAGAACTTATGAAAGCAATCTGTTTGAAACTTTGGGAATAAACATTTTTGTATTCAGTTTAATTGTGAAATAAAATATTCTCAAAGTTTCAGTGAAATTGGGTTAATATTAGGTTGATGCAAAAGTTCGTCCCGTTGTTGGGTCAGTACTTTAGCCAGTAACCTCAGAATTTTTATCTGCGCGGGATCATGCAGCTACCGGAGAGATGTAGAAAGGTCATCGAGCAGAACGGCACATATTATATTGTTTAAATATAATTTTTAGCAAATAAAATGTTTCTTCAATTTTTGTCAAATGGGACGAACTTTTGCATCAACCCAATACTTTCTTCAGAATAAATTCCCAAAAGTTCGTCCATTATTAAGTGTTTACACCAGGTTCCCCCCTTAAGATGATGGGAAGAGAGAACGGAGGAGTGTTTGAGATATGTAGGGGAACGAGTGAGCGATGGTCAGACAGGCGTATATTATTGGGATAGCATATATTTTTGATTTTACCAATGCAAAACAAAATACACATGTGTCCACTGCCTTGAAGCGGCCAATACTAACACACGCGCAACTAGCATATTTTCCAACTAGATGATCCTGTTTGTTTGGTAAAATTTCAGATGTTGTTGAATACAAACGTATAAAAGTGTTCGTGAAAAAAATTTTAGAGAGCATGTGACTGAGCGTCATTTTTTGTATACAATATACAGTAAATCCTCTATGAGTGTTTGGAGGTTCTTCAGCACAGAACATTAAATATTTCATAAACTAATGGCCATATGCAGGTGAAACAGATATGTTTGGCTTCAGAATTCGAAGCTCTATCAGTGCGCTAAACGTCATTAAAAAATCAGCGTTACGACTGGGAACTTCCTTCTTGTCAGTGGCGAGGAGCCTTCGGACACTCATCCAGGATTTACCGTATGTTATTTATCACTGTGTTTATCGTTTATATTAGAGGTTCACTATTTTCGTTGGCCCCATAACGTCAACTAAAAAACAGAAACGAAACAAAAAATTATAGATTTGACAAAATTACATGTTTTTTATATAATACCAACGAGCATTGTTTTTTGTAAAAATCTTACCCGTAGTTACACCAATTGGTCCACTAATTACTTCGAGCAGTGTGCCCAACTTGAATAGTTTTATACAGGAACCTCGGATAGATAGACCAGAGAAAACTTTTTTAATATTGTTGAGAATGAAAGTACAAGAAACGCTATTGAAGCGTGTACCACGTTACGGCTTAATCTTCAATAATTAGATTAAACCCGCGCAAACTTTATAACTTTAATAATTATATTAAACCGTTGAAGTTTTAAATGTTGTATCCTCGCTGACCTGTTTAATTAATTACTTCCAGAATGGCTGGAGCATTTCATTAATAACGGGGATCAGAATCGACATCTGATCTCCTTAGTTCCATTTCAAACTTACTTGTTACAGATTGTAACTGTATCTTATCCAGCCGTGTTGTTTTAACCGTGGAAGCACGCCCCTGGGATCTTTGTAGCTCCATTGTTAGTTTCGTATGATACGTTTTCCTAACAGTTACGAATTGTTTGACTTTTGCATCTTCTACATCATTTCCTTGTTCTTTTTTCGATGTTCCACATTAACATATGTCCAATATTGTCTCTTCTCATTTCTTGAGGGACCTCATTCTGATTTGAAAAATTGGTAAATATAAAAGAATTAATTTTCTATTGGCATACAAAATTTCGTACATCTTTACAAAGATTTAGAAACACAATTGTGACAGAGATAAAGTAAAATGTTGCCTTCACCCTAATTAAAAAAAATTAAAGTTTAATGTTGCGTTTACGGAACAGCAGCTGTTAATAGGTTAATAAAAAGGTATGTTGAAATATTAGCTTCTTATGTATAAGCACTGAAATTTGAATTTTAAGATTACCACTCAGTAAAGTGTTAACTCCTAATTACATTTATATTTATGTTTACAAGAAGATCCAGTGTTGCACTCGTGTATATTAAACAACGTGTTGAAATATAAATTCTTCCCAATAAGAAATTGGTCTCTGCTGCATCTCGAATAAATCACAAAAACCAGTTAAGGATGGTCTACCACGAATCTATACAGGATTAATCTCGTAGATGATCAGGTACCCTCTTCAAACACTATTCAACTTTTACTCTTGTTTCCCTCGCGCGTATTGCCTTCAGCGTCTCACGTTTATTTCCATAAGCAATGAGGGTGATCTTAAAAAACAAGAAGAGAGAAAAACAACAGACTCGCGCGGCTTCTTCGTCCTTAATTAAACGGAAATTCTCCGGTCCGTCTAAGAACACCTTCCGCAACATCGTAACAAGAAGATTGCCCTCGATCCCCGCCCAAGCCCCTGTAACAGTCCGTGGCAGAACGTTTTAAAGTCAACGAAATAATTTGCACGTTTGTGCCGCTTGCGTCGTCCAGAAACGGTTCGTCCGCCGCAAGAAACAGTCCTCGAGCAATGCGGAATGACTCGTCCACGCCTGGGACCGTTGCAATTATGAAGACATTAAATCCAAAGTGCTCGAACGGTTGGGCCGTCTCTAGAGTCTCTACTGCCGGACCCTCGACGACAGAAGTTTCTCGCAAAAAGGCACGACGAAGTACGTCGATTGGACCGGTGACCAAAGGATGGTCACTACTTCTTGGATGTAAACGTATTAAGCTGCGTCTACATTACGTAGCATAACACGTTATACAGGATGAGTCAATAGGAATTACTATCTAAAATAACTCGTTACCTATTGATTGTGCCAGAAAACGTTTTAATGAGATATGTAATATGTTAAGGGATGCATCGGTTGGTTACAATTTTATTTTTTTATATCTTATTCTTTTGTGATATCAAGGTGACCTTGAGTTTTTTCAATGCATCTTTTATTTAATGCCACGTTGCTGCTAGTAGATGGACGAAATCAACGACCTCTGGTATGATTGTATTAAAAAAATGATGCATTGTCCTTGAAAAATCTCAGTCACCTTAGTATCTAAAAAAAATATAATAAAATTAAATTGTATCCATCCGACGCGTCTCTTAAAATGCTATATAATTCATTAATACGTTTTTTGATACAACTAATAGGTAATGAGTTATTTTAGATAGTAGTCCTTACTGACTCACCCTGTATAGCAAAGTTTTAAAACTTGTTAAAAGCACAGAAAGAAAAATCTTATATAAATAACAAGTGTGACGCAATTATTAACACTAAACTACCGAACCCTTCAGAGAGGTAGGAATTAGAACAGCAAAGCTGATTTCTATGTTACCGGTTGTGGTAGGTTTATTAATTTTTTGTGTAGTGTCATTTTGTACCAAATTATGAAAACATGTTGTATAGCAAAGTTGTACAACACTTTATTATATAACACCCTTTTTAACAAAAGGATATATAACTGTAGTGTAGACGCAGCTTTACGCGTGACTTGCTATTGGCACATGAGGTTCTTAATAGCGTCATCATGTGCCCAGATACCTTATCTCACTTTAAATTGAATACATCAGCGTCATCTGGAAGAAATCATGTTCTACTATTTCCAGAGGTCTAGTTCCAAGCCTCTTGTAGGCATACAATATACAACATACAGTTACTTACAATTGACTGATTCTATCTAGATTGTATACTAAAGGGTTATACATTATATTATAATACACAGGAGAGCATTCCGTCCTGAACCTGATAACAAACTGGTAACGAACCCTACTTTAATCTTCTATCATTTCAATTCCAATTAAACAAAACTCTTCAATTGGTTAAATAAATTTCCCTTTAACTCTGATTATGCTCGAAGAATCCACCACAATTAAAATTTCCATGAAAACCTACACTTCAGTGACAAACAAACGATACAAATACGAGACAAAATCGATGTTACCAACCGTTGAAACGATCACGGAATCATGTTTAATGCCCTCTACAATACCAGTCCCGGATTCAGTGTTACTACAGAGAGGGAACACCATATACAGATCCATAGATGATCAGCATCTAGCCTCGTAACTATTTCCCGGCGCTTCGCTCCCATCGAAACGGCGCGTTCCGTTAGATCGCCATCGATTTCCCCGTAATTCACGGCCATTCTCTTTCTCTCTTCATCTAATCAATATTCAAATTGGAGAAAGAAGTCGCCGATACAGTTGGTCGGCGTAGGAAGCGCCGGCCGTGGCTCGTTAAAGTTATCCCGGGCGAACGAGCAGGACGTAAAAGGAGGGTTTGCCTCTTCCTCCTCCGAGGTTCCATCGGCGATATCTCCTTGTTAAAACGTGTCCACGTCGCGAGGAGTAACGAGCCGGCTCGATAGCGAATCTCGGGGCGTCATTCGTCGCTCCATTTACCCTTCTAGACGCAACGGGACGAGACGAGGCGATATCCTGATCACGGTAACGGCCGTATATACACGGCTGGAAAATGTATATACACTTTCCCCTCACCCCGTATCCCCCATACGCTATGATTTTTATATTTATTCACATGAAATACGGCGCAACCGGTGAGATTAATGCGCGCCGCCGAGCCACTTTGCTCTCAGGCACGCACCACGTGGAACAAAGCCGAAGGTGGATATCCTTTTCCAGAATCGGGGACCTCGTTACCGGTCATCGTACGAACGCGCGCGCCGACTATACGGGGAGAACCGTGTCCGCGCCCGCCTAAACGTTCCGCCCGATAATGGTAAATGGCTCGAAAGTTCCGCGACTCTAGCCCCGGAAATTGGCAATCTCGAGAGGTTTACAAGTTACACGCCCTTTCGAAGTTGAATTTCGCGCGAGATAGACCACGGATACGTGCCGTCGTCTTGTTTGCAAATTTCGAGCTAAGTTCGATAATATTTATCCTCTAGAGCCTCTAGAATTATCCTCTAGCGCCTCTAGAATTATACTTTAGAACTTCTAGAATTATCATCTAGTGTCTCTAGAATTTTCTTGTACAGCCTCTACATAGAATGATACAATACAGTCTTCCGAATTATCCTTTAGAGCCTCTAGAATTATTATCTAGGGTCTCTAGAATTTTCTTGTACGGTCCCAACGTAAAATTATCCTGTAGAGTCTCTAACATTATTTTCTAGAGCCTCTAGAATTATCCTTTAGAGCCTCCAGAATTATCCTCTGGCGCCTCTAGAATTATACTTTAGAACTTCTAGAATTATCATCTAGTGTCTCTAGAATTTTCTTGTACGGTCCCAACGTAAAATTATCCTGTAGAGTCTCTAACATTATTTTCTAGAGCCTCTAGAATTATACTTTAGAGCCTCTAGAATTATTCTTTAGGGCCTCTAAAATTGTCTTGTACGGGCTCTAGAATTATTCTCTACAACCTTTCTAATTATCCTCTATAGTCTCACGAGTTATCTTCTAAAGCCTCTAAAATTATCCTCTAGTGTTTCTCGAAACATCTTCTAGTGTCTCTCTCAAAAAAAAATATTTTTAATATTTCATGACGAAGAGTATCATGATTTTACGTAAACCGCTGTTTTGATTTCAGTTCTGAATCTTTTGTGACAGACCATGTATGTCTTTCGTTTTTATAATCTACCAATGAAGAACCATGAGGAACACTTATCACGAAGTGTCTTAGCACAGTAGTAATATGAATAACCAGTCCGCAGGCTTCCAGAGTTCGCATAATAATGTAACGGGACGCAGGATCTTAATTATAACCAGTTCGATTCCATAAGGCAGGAATCAAAGACCCACAGGGCCCGGTGGATCGAGTCGAACAGTTCGGATTTCCCGTTTTCATTGAACGTAATGAATTTTTCTGCTTATCGAAAGGTTGGCAAAGTGGTAATATCGGGTCTCTTGTTTCCTCGAATCCGGTTCCTCGTTCCGCGATTATCCGGTCACGTTTCATTTCATCTGCAGCGTCCACTATCGTTTTGAAAGGGTCGCGAAGTCGAGCGAAAACGAGTTACTCCTGCCACGTGAATCGAAATCAGATTATTGATTCCACTTGATCGAAGGATCATGATTTCTGCCCCCATCCCTCTTCTTTTAAATCTCTAATGAAGTTACGACACAGTTTGTAGTTCTTAGTTATCGAGGAATTGCAGATACACTTTCGAGTTACTAGAATCGTTTCATTAATTATCATTTCATTAGGAGATGAAGAAGGTGGAATGAATGAAAAATGTACTCTGTTATTGGTAAGGCAATCCATGAATTCATGACGATTTCTGTATTGATACTTCTGGTCCAATGTATAAATATTGGAATATTTATTGAATGATAGAAGAAACTTGAAAAGGCACTTCTAGAGAATATTAAAAGTCGAATAATTGATATTTACGCGAGTCTAAAATACAGAATATATTTCAAAATTGGACTTCAAACAACTCAGTAACATAATAGGAATAATGTACCCCTTCCACCTGATTTTCCAAGAGTTAATGAGCAAGTTACCTTTCGGACCAAAGATGGTGTTTCTGACCAAGAAATAAGTCAAAGATCAATTTCTTCGTCGACGATCGCCGCTAAACAACTCTCTATCCAGTGTCCAATACGGCGAATACTTTCTCCGCGTAGCCACGCGTGGCCTGGGCGCTTTTTCCTTAAAGAACCCGCGCGGTGTGTTCATTATCTCGGGATTTACCTACCCGCCACCGCGGGCAAAAATGTTAATTGACCGCCGTATACGGTAACGGCTAATGAGACGATTCCGCTCGTGCCATCCGTGCGCAGGTGGTGAAAGGGAGCAAAATATCTATGGGAAAGGAGAGGCAAAAGGTTGGCCGAAAGAACCAAAGGGGGGAGACCTTTTGCGGCTGCAGATCGACGGTAGCCTTCGCGCGATCGATCCCAGCCAATCGGCGAACTTTGAACGGAGTTTCGTACCTTTCTTTTGTTATTATCGTACTATAAGTTCGTCGTGAAAGTTCTTTATGGAATTTTCTACATCTGGTGACGATATTACGAAAATTTTTTCCTTTTCGGTTGGAACTATTAGGTCGTTTTTTCTTCTTGTTAATTTGGGCAATAGCTTCTTTATGACTTTGGTAAACGAGAAATTCAGAAGACTTTATTTCGATTGGTTTCAGACTAATGAAATTTGTTTATTAATACTTTTAATGGTAGATGGTGATTTTATAACACAGTTTTTGCAAATCAAATTCACCCTTTTGCAGATGAAATTCATCCTCTTGCAAATTAAATTCATCCTTTTACAAATGAAATTGAACATTTTGCAATTTCCAGAATAAAAAGTAATGAAAATACGTTTAAAAAAATAATAAAATTTTAATACTATGTAGATAATTGTATTAGATCGTTGGACACGACATGATCGATTTTACTGATAGGTATATTAGGCGATACTTTTACAAATAAAAATTATTAACGTAATTCTTTCTTTATTGCAAAATTACTCGATATAGTCTTCTCATAAAATGAATTATGTTAACTCCTTGCCTCGCGATTTTCTTAATATCTAGTCTCCAGAATTACTTTGATACTATTAGTATCCCAGAAACAAAAAGTAATTCTGGTAAATGAAATTACTGAAAGAATGGAAAGAAATTGTATAAAAAGTAGTAAATAAGACTATCATACAAATTGAAAAATATAGATTGTAAAGTGGAAAACGCTACGAACTTTTTTGACGACCCAATATTATAAAGAAATTAACGACCATAAAGGAAATTGCTGCGATAGGAAAAGCTGCTTCGGTTAAATGGTACACGGACCGTTTTCGAATGTGTATCGCCGTCCTCGATGCAACCAGCATGGTCATCTGTGCCCGTTAAAATCGATTTATTCGAATTGTCCACGGATATCGGCTGTGATTGCGGCGACCACAGTCAGTGTTCATGATCGACCGTCTATTCGCTGTCAGCGGTTCTGTCCAATTCTAAACTGTCAATTGCCGTTCCTGGTCGGACACTGCGGCCAGTGTAATGTACATATCGCCCCGCGTGTGCGTCGCGTTTAAATTGATCCGCGTGAATCGTAATTTCGACGGCAATTGAACGGACCCATAGTCTCGTGAAATCGTTGCTTTTTCGCCTGGTCGCATTATCTCTTAATAATGTGTTTGTCGGCTCGCCGAACGGATAAAAATTCACTGTAACGCAATGGAAAAACCAGACAAAAAAATAATTCGCTGCAGGTAAACACAAACTTGTAAAGACAAAAATACATTTTTTGTAAACAGTTTTGCAAACAGGATCACTGCAAGAACATCTTCTAGAACAGGGGTCGGCAACCTTTTTCACTAGGAGGGCATATTTCAGTCAAAGTATAAGGTATTTAAATATGACAATATTAATGCAACATAAATTTATTGCATAAAGTTTTAATACATAAAGTTATTTTGTATAAAAATTTATGGCGTTGCCAACCCCTGCTCTAGAAGATGCAAAGGATTCATCTTAATTGGTCCATCTGTTGTAGAGTAATACCTGGACATACAGTTAGTCACTGAAGTATTCGTACCCTCGCAATTCTTGAATTCGAATAACTAATAATTCTTTTAAGAATATATATTCTGCAATAACAATAAGCTTTCGGATGATGCGTCGTTTATTGAAAAATAACAATTCCTAGTAATATAAATGAAGCGCACAAAAGTATTTGTAGTCGTACCAGCTCTATCCTTGTGGAATCACAATTAGAGTTGGAGTCAAATAGAAGTTAGAGTTCACTGTATTTTCAATTAATGTTACATCACTCGAAAGCTTAGTTATTGCACAATATATCCTTATGGACAAACGTTTCAGAATGCATATTGTTAAAAAATATTAATCATTCAAATTCAAGAATTGCGAAGATACAAATACTTCTGTGACTCGCTGTACATATAAAAAGCATAGATACCCATCAAATCGTATATCTCCTTTTTTTCAAAGTCGGTCTATCAGATATGTTCGTCAAAGGGTTAAAAGTTTAACTATACTATAGATACGTCAGTGACGTTATTCTTCATCCAACTACCAAATAAGGCTAAACAAGATCTCTTCGAAAATCCTCTTCTTCTTCACCACCCTGGGAAAGTTTTCGTCGGAACGATCAGATCTACCCAACCCTCGCGGTTTGAATATTCATGCGGGCAAGCTTGCCGACGCGCTCCGGATTTAAATTCATGAAAATTCTAAAACGCTTCGCGTGGCGTTTTGCGGCTTTAACGCGCCCGAACAACTTCCTGATTATTCCTGAACACTTTGCCCGTTGATCATCGACGCGGCACGCGATACACGTCAAACAAAGATTTCCTTGAGAATCGCGGGGAATTCCGCGAGCGGTTTCAGCTCACGACTGTTTTGCTTTCCATTTCTTCGTTCGTTCAGGAATATTCTTGAATCATCTGACGAGAAATTTTTTAGTGAATAGTGCCATTTAATGGTGCCATTTAAGGGGTCTCCATAGTGTGGCGGCTAAAAAAACTTACATTTTTGAGAATTTAAAAAAGGTACAAGTATTACATATTTATCCTTCTGCAAGTTTTTAGATTTATTCGACCATCTTTTGGGAATATAAAAATATTTTTTATGAGGAAAAATATCCATTTGTCTTGAAATAAGACCACCGTGAAGAGACCGCCTTAAAAAATATCTCTCCGGGTGGCAGAATTGATATCAGACGTTGTAGTCATCTGAAACACAAAATTCAAAGATATTCTTAATCTCTAGACTTGTGGCTATCGTCCGAACTAGGATTTTACAAATATCGTCAGCACTAACGCCATTTCTGGTCTCGCAGTCATCGAGGAATCACTGTATTTTACATTTCTCATACGTGTAAAAATAGTTCTTGTAGCGATCATGCCTGACTCCATTCGATCGAATATTTTCCGTGAGTTTTTCCCCCGATTACAAACTATAATTGTGCATTCATTTTTCGTCGCAGTACGTGTTCATGGTGATGCTGGTGTTCGTGCTTGAGGCGGGCGTCGGAGCGTTGGCGCGACTCTACGAGGAGCAAGTCGGCCCTGAATTGAAGATGAATCTTAATCGCACCTTCCTCGACAACTACTCCGTGTGGAGCAGGGAAACAGCCGCGATCGACCAGATGCAGATA
Organism: Dufourea novaeangliae; assembly: GCF_001272555.1. Lineage (NCBI taxonomy): Eukaryota > Metazoa > Arthropoda > Insecta > Hymenoptera > Halictidae > Dufourea > Dufourea novaeangliae. The sequence goes on along the minus strand of NW_015373891.1, from coordinate 1,924,103 downwards.
GAGGTGAGTACAACCTCGGAATGACAGAATGGTCCGCGAGTCGACCGGAAGAAGGATTGCTTGTTCGAAAGTTTGAGGAGGGAAGAGAGCAGTTAGTCGTGAAGAGCCGGGAAACCGCTACTGTTTCGCCGTTTACGAGTCACGTACGCTTCTCGTCTACAGTCTCTTGACCCTTTGAGCACGGAGTGATCCAAAACTAAAGCTAGCTTACGATGGTTGTACCCTACAGATGGTTATACACCGTCGCACTTTTAAATGATTATGTATTCGGATTGAAAATTAGACGGAATTTAGATTTTTTACGGGAGTTTACGTTTTTCACGTTCTTCACATTCTTCACATTCTTTACATTCTTCACAATCTTTACATTTTTAAAATCCTTGACATGTTACACATGCTGTACATTCTTGACATTCTTCACATTTTTCTCATTCTTCATAACTTCCACAAACTTCACATCCTTCGCATGGTATATATAGTACTATATTTCGCATTATTTACATTCTTCGCGTTCTCCAGATTCTCCACATCCTTCAGATTGTTTACAATTATTGTACATTATTATGCCCACTTTATCGTGAGCAACATAAATTAACTCGACTAACTACAAAAAAGTTCGATTATTCAACGATCTTGCCCCTACATTCCCTAACTTTCAGAGTACAGTAGACTCTTCGTATATTGCCGTGCGGGACACTTCCCTTCCACACGTACTTTCACGCACAAAATTCTTACTCCCACCACGTTGCGTATACCATCCCCACCAGTACAATTAAGCTCTTGCGCTGGGGTCGGGTCTGCAACAGAACTTATCATGGAGGGGGCTCTCGATATATAGCCACTTCCGACAATATTATTCTCCTACATATATGAAAAGTCCACTGTATTTCTGAACCTCAACCCAACAGTGTCTATATTCACAGTCTATACCTGATATCACAGCACCTGAAGAGTCGAAGCTGTCATCCTCCACGGTCTTGAAAACCTGATCAATCTTCGTAAGTGCTCGGTACAGAATTCGCTCGAACGAAACAGTTTCAGAAGACATATGCTCGCGATTCGTGCTTATCGAATGCTCCCCAGTTCTCTTTTCCCCCTTTTCTTATTTTCCACGGTATCTTTCGAGCGTCGAGGTAAGGAGAGGACGTCGTTAAATTCCGCTCCGCGCGAAATAGCTGCGGGCTGGCTTGATATCGCCTAACCATTTTTCTTTATGCCGACTACGGCCACCGCGCCGCCGAGCCGCGAGTACACCGCGGGAAGCAAATCATCGTCGAGAGGACGCCTCCTCGACGGTGCACACAACGTCGAAACACACTCCGATGCTACTTCTCGAGATGCGCTCTCGTGGATACATTATTCCCCAGTTGTAACGGCCAAACGGAGCAAACCCCTCCCCCTCCCCTGAACTTGGTGCACGGTACAGGGCGGACAAAAATGGTGGGAACACTTTAGATCGAAAGATGTTTGTATACCTAAAATTCGACAAAATGGAAAACCAAATAATGTATTCGCTTGCAAAAGGAAGTTAACTTATCGTGTTTCAAAATAGTGACGTTCTGTGTCTATGGTGTGTCGTAACCGTGTAATAAATGTAAAAATAATAATTGAGAATAATAATGAATAATTCGCAATTTTGAAAATTAATTTAAAAGGAAATATTGCAGTACAACGCGTGAAGTCACCTATGGGTCAACTTATCAGTCGGGGGGTGGGGGGTGACAAAATTTATCTTAAGAAAAATTTCATATTATTATTTTTATTCTCTAGGTGGAGGATAGAGATCCAATTTTCTCTCCTCTAGAATAAGGAAAAGGCCACTTTTTTCCCTCTGGGGAGGGGGGCAAGGGCTTCTTCTGGCTTATTCGTGAAGCCACCGTGGCTGCTGTCTTTGATGCAGTCGCCGATGCGTTGCTTAGCGTAACTTGCAGCCACAGTGGCATTATACTGCAATATCTCCTGTAAAATAACAGTTCATTTTCGAAATTGATAATTATTTATTAGTATTTGCACATATTTATTTGTTTTTGAAGTTATTGTTTTATTGTTTTGAAGGTCGTTATTTTGAAAATATGACAAATGAATTTCCTTTTATCAGTAAATAAATATTTAACTCTTAATTTTTTTGAATTTGTGCTATATGAAAAGGTATTCCGATTTAAAATTTTCTCTCTGTTTTTGTCCACCCTATATATTACCAATGCATTTCCAAGTCCTGCCTTATGTAGAAAAAGCGAACTAGGAAGGTTAAAAACCATGGACATACAATGTATCGTGGAACTGGTGTTCCGGTTCTATGATCTCTTCTGTTCTTCGTTCTTGATGCATGTGTTGCATCATCGTACTACAATTTATTTCCTGTCAGAATTTTCTTACGTTCGCCGTGAATCCACACTGTTCGAGAGTTTAGTTTCTTTTTCTTCCTTTGGGCGAATGGAAACATTGTGTTTAAGTAATTATTTTGGTACGATTATTACCCTCTACGATGTACATTTTACGAGTTTTCACAGTTTATCATTTTATATAAAAATAGGCGAATGGAAACATTGTGTTAAGTAATTATTTTGGTACGAATATTACACTCTACAATTTGTGCATTTTAACAGTTTTGACAGTCTATCATTTTGTGTAAAAATGGCCGAAAGGATACATACCTCTGATATTTTATACGTGGTTTATGTTCATCCAAATCTATAATTTACGTAATTGAAAAGTATATAGAATTTCTGCAGGTATCTTTATATCGATGTGAAAATTACAGTTTATGGAAGCAAAGTGAATTGTAGTGATCCATCTGTGCAAAATATATGTTTATGATACCCGATCATTTAACCAATTTCTTCCCAACGTTGGGTATACGCAATATCTAAGAAAATATTCTTTTCCCCACCATGTTTCTTTCCTAATACAAATTATTCTCATGGTCTCGTAATAGAATATATCGTACTATGCCATTAATATTTTTTCAAAAATATTACTTTCATAACGAAATCTGCCGTTTTACGTACAGTGAATTTTATCTTGGTTTACTTTCAATTTTATCAAGGTGTCCCATTTAAAGATACTTTCATCATCATATTGTCCACAGAATATGACCGTTGAAAAAATTTACCTTAAATTGTTCAAGGTCATACTAAGGTTATCCCGTGCTTTTAAATAGAATTCTATATTTTTCTTTTGCTGTTATGAAAGTACAGAAAGAAAGCAAGTACAGCGTACATTTTGAAAATTACCTCAACAAAAATATAGCATTCCATTTAAACAAAAATACAAAACAACCTTACTGTGACATCGAAAACTTGAATGTAAAAAATTTGGTTTCCCAGTGACATTTTACATAATAAAATTTCAACAAAAGTCTCCTTATATTTTTGCCCTATCACCTACCGTTCAGTAGTTGCATCAAACAGCATTCATCGTGGGATGCTCCGCGTAAACGAATTAGAACCATCAGGAATTCTATTCTCTATTGGCACAATTTTCAAAATACCTTAATACCTTTCGACAACCGTCACGTTCACAATTTCCCAATCGAACTCGAGGGTAGGATATTGTAAACAGAATTGGAATAAATCGAGAGATCGGTTCGTTAAATTTTTTCAGTTCAAATGCTGCGGAGCCCTGAGATTCGAGGACTGGCTGGTGAGCGAGTGGCACAAGGACGAGGATGTCCTTAAGGATGGCAGCGTCGTTCCCGATAGCTGTTGCAAGACACCGACCCACCTCTGCGGAAGGAGGGATCACCCGTCGAACATCCATTACACGGTATTTATCGATCTGTTTCCTTTACCGGTTATCCCGCTCGTTTATTTGTTCCAATTTAATTCCTCGAGGACCCACGGCTGTAACGAGCCACGGGGGCTCTCTCGATTCAATGGCGACCGTAAACTCGAGGAACGAGTGAGGCTCGAGAAAAAGTAGCTCGTTATCCGAAAAACCTCTTGATTTCATTGCCGCGAAACCATCGGTGGGGATCGATGGGGGGGGGGGGCGAATGGAAAAAAATGGATCGTCGATACTCGAGATAGGGGGTTCCATTAATCGAAGAAGCGCTCGAAATATTCAACTTGAGCATGCGAGCCAACGTGCGATAAAACCTAACGTACAGGTTCACCCGTTGGTAACGTTGTTTAGCTGACGTTTGTCGATAAGTTCCGATGAAAAGGGAGACATCAATGTACACGTGAACAGTCTTCTCGAGGATGTCTGTCTATCCAGTTATGCATGAAAAGTGGTTTTGCTTTGGAAACGCGTACTCTTCAGGGTTGTATGATCTTGAGAGGGAACTTAGGTACCTCGGAAATTCTGATTTTATTTAAACTCCACGGGTTTGTAGGTGACCTCGATAGAGGCATCGGGCAATTCATCGTTGTTGGTGGTATTCGGTTCTTAGGGGTGGAACCATCCCTTAAAGGTTAATAGGGGTTTTCCTGTTTTCCTGTATATCTTGAAAACTATAGTAGATATAACAAAACTGTTACGATGAAAATTTAGTGGCTTTTTAGGGTCTATGAATTGTGTGCAATTAAATTGTTAGAAATTTGTTATTTAAATAAAGAAATGAATATACAAACATTTTTTTGGCAATTTCATTACACCCTTTTATAGAGCATGAGAAACCATTAAATTTTTGTTGTAGCAGTTTTTTTTATATCTAATACGGTTTTCAAGATATACAGGGAAATAGAAAAACACATGTTAACATTTAAGAGGTGGGTTCTAGCTGAAAACTTGAATACCAGCAAAAATGAAAAATTGTCCGATGCCTCTATTGAGGTCCCCTACAAACCCGCAGAGTTTAAAAAAATATCAGAACATGCCGGGTACCAAAGTTCCCTTGCTAGATGGGAATGCACTAGGTGGTATATAATAAAATACCATAAACGAAGCCTGTCAGAAATGTAGCAGGACTAATGGCGTAGAAATTTGTACTGTCAACTTATCTACAAATCAACATTATTCCCTTCAAGATAGTTCCCTTGGGAAATCGCAAACCGCTGGAGAGGTTGTTCCCACTTATTAAAACAGTACTGGAAGTCTTCAACTGGAACTGTTACTGACTTCCAGTACTGTGTGGATGTTTTACCAATATTGATATTCCAGTGGTTCCACAGCCCTCTTATTCCCCACTGTAACTTCTGCCTATTCCCAAAGATGAAAATCCATCTCAAGGGTCGTCATCTTACAACAAATTTAATATAAACAATACCTCATTACTAGCCTGCGGATTTTCATGCAAAACGAAATTTTCCAAAGTAATTTGTACAGGCAGGAACAAATATAGGAATTTAGTTTTCCTCGCAAGTGTCTTATTGGGTTCAAAATAAAATAAAAAACTCGTTGGATCCAATGGAAGTTTTGTCTATTGTTGTATGTCACAGATCCTTATGAGCTATAAATGCATAAAATCCGCAGTCTACTCATTACACTCTGTTAAGAAACGCAACAATCATCTCCATGGAAACCTGGAAAGTTCGAGGTTCCCCAGTACTAAGAGCCCGTTTTCTTCCTATCAGGGTTGCATCTACAAGTTCCTGGAGACAACGAAGGAGCACTTGATCATTCTGGGCGCGGTGGGTCTCGGTCTGTCGGTGCTGGAGCTGTTCGGGATCGTTCTCGGCTCGTGCCTCTACATAAAGCTTAGGCACGACTTCGACGACTGAGGATTGCTTCAAGTCCGCGAGAGCAACAACAACGGCCGCTCGTGGTGCAGATACATGCAGAACGACACAGGAGCCGTTTGATCGTCGCCGCGGAAGGGGCAGGAGGAACGGCCGTCGCGTCCAAAGGGGACTTGTCCCCGCTCGTCGTTCGCCGTACAGGATTTCCTTCGTTTCTGACTCTTCCTCCGCGTCACAAAAGAGCTAGACTGCGTGATACGTATATATCCTCCCCTTTCCTGTCCCCTCCACCTTCCACAGCCACGGATAAATGGTTTCGACGGGGCAAAGACCGAACGAAAAGGTGGGAGGGGGGCGATGCGTGCGCCTGGGCTACCGCAACCACGGATGTCTTCAGAGAACTCCCTCCCCCTTCGTCGAATCGGCTCCCTAGTCCCCGTTACGCGGGATTTCGCGAAATGTAAACGCGTTGAAAAGAGGGGAACCGGATCACCGAAATCCGTCGAATCAATGGGAGACACGCACGATGTGGTCCCAATCCTCTCCAATTTGTCTCCCAGAGGGCGTGCTTCTGGCCCCTACTTCTCCGTTTTACCAGGAAAGGCGAGAACATTGTCGAGCAAGAGCTGTGTCTCTGCCAACAGACAGATCCTCTTTTCCCTCCCCAGTGACTATCTGGATAGCTCCATTCTCCACCACGGGGATGCCATTGTCCTCGTAACTGTACCCATGACGAATTTAGAAGAAAAAGGTCTTCGGCGGCTGGTCCTTTCGAACGTGTTCACTTCGACGCTATACTCCTCCCAAGGGGACTGTCGACCAAAGACCACAGTGATCGAAAATGTTTCGCGCGTGTTCTCTCACTCGGTGGGTGTCACGTGATTTTTTGAAGAATGTATCATGCGACGAGTGCACGGCACTCGGTTTTACTAGCGGCGATCATTTTCGCCCCGTTACAAATTAAGCTGTCTCTTTGTATACTGCCGTCACGAATCCGCACAAGCTAAAGGCGTCTGTAGCCCACGAAGCGTGGTGTCGTTTCATAGACATCGGTTGCAGGCACGTTTCCATGCTGCGTGCAATGTAAGACGACATTACTGAAATTAGTAATTGAGTAAAATACCATTATTTGTTCAAGCAATGGGAAAACATGCATATGCACCTGTATGATCATGAAAGTATGCAAGAAGAATGTAACAGAAAAATCTTTTCATTCCATAGTTACTGCTTCTGTGAATATAAAGGTGCAACCGGAGTCATGTCCTCTTTTACACTCGATATTTTTATAATTGACATAATTGAGGCGAAACATTCTCTACACGTCGTGGACAGAAATTTGTTAGTTCAATGCGCGTCTGTGAAGCGACGCTTCGTGGACAGAAAGTACTCTCTAACAATTCCTGTAAGTGATCTTTTCCCCAATGATCGCTCTGAAGAGCCCTCAGCCAGTAAAATCGCGACTGACGTACCGACGGTCGTTGTCAAGCCACGGCGCTGTTCCTCGGGGATAAAATCCCCATTTGTCGATAAAAAAGAAAGGACCACCGAATTGTCCCAATTTTTCACGAGAAGAAAAAGAAAAAAATCGATCGAATAACGACGTAAAATAATCTTCCCCTAGTCCACGTTCTCCAATTCGCTCGTTCCCAAGGCCTTTGGTTTTCGTCCTAATTTATTCGATAAGGCTGGAGCCAATCTTACGGATCGTTCGCCCGGAGAACGGATTATCGACAGAGTCCGTGGACGAGGGGACGATTCGAATTTCGGTCGTTGACTTCGGACAGAACTGTAAACAGTGCCTTGATGAAATTAATAGCGTTGTTAAGGTCCAGAGATATTTTAAATTATGGGCGATGTAAATCCGCGCGGAGAACGATACGTCTAGCGTTGTAAATGTACGTACAGTATTTATATATTTATCTGTTGCTTCGCAGGTTAACACGAGCCTTCGCACATTATTTATGACGAGTTTGTCGTGCAACGAGAGCCAGCGACGCGTTGCCTCGACGATTGCGACGGGCGATCGTTATTTGTATGCAAAAATTCGGATTTTATACATTTTGCGTCATACGAAATGGTATAAAACACAACGAAGCAAAAGCTTCGTGAAGTTGAAGGGAATGACATTTCTACTTTATTATCGATGTAATACATTCCTTCAGCCTCGTACGGTGGTGTCTGGGTCCATTTCGGAACCACACAATACAGACCAGCATATTTTTAAAAAGTTCCATTCTGGACCCAGGTACCGCCGTTTATTCGATTATCAAAAACGTCCACTTTCCGAGGGTTAAATAGTGAAAATAACTGTTTGTTTAGTTCTGGTTTTTATAAAATAATCCTCGGGAACGATAACTTTTACAAGGTTTTCTGATAGTTTTTTTCCAAAAAGAAAGAAATTCTTGAAGACTTGAGAACATAACGGGGTTGAAGAAAAACCCATAGGCGACAGCAAGTGTTAAGGTTTCGAGTGAAATTTTCTATCCTTTTAAAACCAAGAAACGAAGGAACAGTGTCTTTATGTCCAACGCATTTGACGTTGCCAAAATGTGATTACGCGCAATTGTCGATTCAGCTTCGCGCCGTGCTCGAGACAAAGTCTAAGGACATATTTTACTATTGTACGATCGCGCCATATGTTATATTTTATTCTTAATGTTATTGTCTTCATTGGTATTACATGTACGTGTATTATCTGTTAGAATTTAGAAGAACTTTATAAATATTGTACATATCAGACCCTATTCTGTTACGAATAAAAACTGAAATCATACGCGACATATTTCCTGACCTGGATACAGTACAAACGGAATTGTTAATACGTTGATCCGGCACACGTACACACCGAGATGTTACCTTCACTTCAGGTGAGTCATATTTCATTAAACTTGCAATGCATGCTAACGTTCTCCACTTTTTCTTGTTTGCAGAAAACACATAGATATAAATGGGCTACCTAAATTTTCGATAACAAAGGCAACAATTTCACAGTCGTCTTGAATTGCTAAATGTGAAAAGAACAGTAGTTAACGTATTAAATATAGATTTATTGTCTTGGGGACTCGGCGTTGCTCGTGAACTTTTGCATGGACTGCAGATGTATCAGAAATGAATCGTCCTTGGTACCCAGAGAAACAAACAACCAGGCAACAACCGCGAGAACGTCTTTTGATAGCGACATCCTCTGCCAGTTGTTTAAATCGACTAGAAGGGTCTGGACATCAGTAGCCTAAAATAAAAAATGCGGAAAACAATTGAACACTTCATTTGTAAACGGTGGAGCGTGAAAGTTAGCTTTGTTTACGTTATATGAATCAAAAGAAAAAGAATCATTGACATCTCATTACGCGATCGACCGATTTCTTTTTCTCCTACACATTTTGAAACTGTAAACATTTCACTTACGTTTTCCCACAAGCTGTAATTTGAACTGTAATAGTGCACCAACCCCAACTGACTGTCAACCTTGGAACAGACTTGATGAAGGCAGAACACGACCAAGTATAACGGAATTGCGATTACAGCTATATTGTGGTCGAGGTAGATCTCGCGCAGGTGATCCACGTCGAATCGAGCGAAATCGAACCTGAATTAAGTGACAGAAAAGGTTTTAACGAATGTTAAATTGTTTCAAGGTTTAAAATTGCGTATCGTACTTATCGAGAGTCGACACGACGCACAGAGTTATGAGGAAGGAAAAGATGTTCGTGTAAATTTCACAAATCGTCGAGTGGTCTTCGATGAATTCCAAGGACGGATTGAAAAATACTTGCAACTGCAGTAGAATTTAAAGAAATGTTTAGTAATAATATCGAAGACACTGGAGCGGTTTTACGTGACAGAGACTTGCCATTATAAAATGCATGAGGGCCATGCCACCTAAAATACCCTGAAACACGAGGCCTGTAGTTTTCCAAAACCATTGAATCGTGATGGCCACCTTTATGGGCGGAGAATCTCGGTTCTCAACGAAGCCATTGCCTCCCGCCATTTCTGATTTCTGTCCCGAGAACTGAGAACTCTTTGATCTGTTAATTTTCATAGCGCTGAAACCGTCTCGGTGCTGAACATAGATTTTATCTGTGGTCAGTTCCGAAAGAGGTGACTGACCCTCGTATTTCGTACGCGCATTCTCTTGGCTTCTCTTCAAGATCTCGGTAATCGGCAGTTCGTTCTCCCCTGTATAGCAAAATCACGATTTTTGTCACAGAGTTTTCGTGAAACATAATTGCAAATTTCCTATACGGATGTTGTCATCACTGTTATTATTAGTATTATCGTTTTTATGATGCATATTTCTACACGCATGTTATACGTGTTTTTAGAGCAGGGTAAAAAAATGTATCAATTGTAAATGAAATGTAAAAATTTGCATTTACAAAACTACCTATCAGTTGATTATTCTTTTAAGAATTGCTATGGTGTAATCGATGTACCTTCATGTCTCCGTTTCGAGCGATCAGTATCCCCTTCCTCATAGCGTTTGCTGGAAGAACCCGACGCCATCCGATTATCATTTTCTGACCCCTCATAACCTCTTTCGCGTTTTCGTCCTCCCCGAGGAACGTGTCTTGCCTTCTGTCTCCGAGCGATTCTTTCACGATCATCTTGTCGCTTTCCTCGAACATCACGCGTAGCTTTTTTATGCCCTCTTGATCTTTCCACTTCCTTCTCGTCGGTCTCCCCTTCCGAGTCTTCGCTCTCATCTCGTTGATTCCGCGAGGACCTGTTGATTCCTTTCGCGTCCGACCACCTGTTTCGCAAAGGTGTGCTAGTGTTCTTCGTGTAAGACGGCTGTTCAGTGCTCTCACTGGTCGAGGATGACGACTCCTCGGAGAAGCTTGCATCCCTTCTCCGAGGAACGTTCATGGTACTCCATCGTCGTGAAAGTTTCTCACTCGGTCGACTCATCTGATTGTTTCCTCGATCGCGTAAAAACGTTCGATCCTCCCGACACCGTAATTAGACCAGATCATGTCTGACGCTTCTCTCGAAAAACGCGACGAACCAAGAGACGCTACTCGTGCCACTTCCGTCGTAAATAGCAGGAAGTGTCCATGGTAACGGTTTGTTGTTCTCTATGATCCAATGTGGGTTCAGTCTACGGTTGCGTCCAGAAAGAATCGATAATTCATGGCAACCTGACGACAACAGGACAGTGTCCAATTGCAGATGGACACCTCTTAAATTTCACAGTCGCTTTATCGCTTAGACATGTATTAAAAGGGTACTTTCATCATAGAGTAACTGAAATTAATGGATGTCCGAATAAAGAGTCTGGAAGTTGCATCTTCTTTATGAGTACAGTAGCTGTTGTTAATTATTAACAGAGAACTGTCCAACTGCTGGGACCAAAGTAAGATTTATGATCACATTAAGGATATTATGTAACGATGATAAATTATAAAACACGAAATTCGCATTAATTTACTTTATTTCTCTCTTTCTTCGTAATTGAGGACACGTTTATTATTTCTATATAAATAACATTATTAAAATGATGCATAATGCGTCATGATTATTATTACACAGTATTTACATCAAAATATATACCATATACGGTTTTGTATACCCTTACCCTGAAGTAAGTTTATAAGATCTCTAGATCGCAATGTCGAATATCTGGCTGTTTTTTCTGAAAGTGTCATAGAAAAAATGATAATAAATGTTAATAATAAAGATGTGAAGGAAAAAAAACATTTCTGGAGTACCTTTAGTTTGAGCTCCATTCTATCTATCTCACCGCCAACCATATCAACGATGCATTCACCGTGCTTCAACATAAATGTCTCCAATTCATCGATGTTTTCCATACTTTTTACTTCCTGAAAGCGAAACAATTTGAAATATGACCTATTATAATATGTCAATTTATGATAATTACACCGAAGCATTCGTACCTTCAACATCGCGGCTAGATCATTTTTATCCAGGTACGATCTTGTCAATTCCCTTCCGTCGAAATCAATTTCGGCCTTGTATCGAATTAAATTATTACCCATATCGATACCCTTAACATCGTAAATTGCTCGAACCTAATACGTGATCAATTAATAAACAGAAATACAAGCTTTCAAGGTCATAATAATAAGGACAAAGAAGCATTACCATTATGTCCGACTCTAATTCTGCATTGATCTTATCAAGGTCATCTTGAGATATGCTTCTTCCTATTAGGGCAGCGGTATTCGTGTGAATTATAAAGGATGCTACACCGCCGAGAAGAAAGCCGCCCAAAATGGATCCAGTGGCATCGAACATCGAATTTCCGGTATACGAAGTTAGACTCATGCAGATGGTCGCGGTAGTAATACCAACGACCTACCAAAAAAAAAACGTTTAGAATAAATTCAGTACGTGAGTACTCTAATAATCTGTTACAAAAATTATTCAGTACTTACGGATGCAAAGTCTTCCAGGAGCACAACATTTACGGACGGATCTTGTCCTGCTAGTACGTATTCCTTAAACGTTCTTTGCTTCTCTTCCGCCCCTTTCCTTATTGACTGAATTGCAACCAACAGTGTTGCCCCCTCAGATACTAAAGAACCACCTAACACACAGTATGCCCAGTAGAATGGTTCTACCGGCGAAGGATTACAAAGGCCGTGAATTCCATGATAAATTGACAGGCCAGCTCCAACGCAAAAGATCCCAACACCGGATATCAAGGAGGAAACGTATTTCATGTTTGTGTAACCGTATGGGTGGTCAGGATTAGGATTCTGAAATATTTTATGTAAATCTGAACAACAAAAACATTTATCAACATATATGTATATGTATATTATACTATATATTATGCTTACCTGTACTGATTTATGAATTCCATATGCTAATATTAATTGATTACAAGTGTCTGCAGCAGAGTGCACACACTCTGCAAACATACTATGCGAACCAGTGAATACCCAAGCACATAGCTTACATATAAAGTTACTCGCATTTCTAAAGAAGAACATGACTCATTGTTCAAGTAGGTAGGTTTCATCGAATAAGGTCGAGAAGCGAAACTTACATCGCAATTGCAGTCAAAACGACTTTGCCGGATCTTCCGAAAAGACCTTCCTGGTCTTGGACGAATTCAGCCTTGCTACCCATTTCTCGCCTATAATCTCTCAGTCTTCTTTTCACAGTAAATACGTCTAAGATGAAAAGTAGGTAGGAATGTTTATACTAATTAATTTATCAATATTAAAAAATACATGAAAATGATCCCTGAAAGATGGGGAAAGACCTTTCAACAATGAAGATAATCAAACTTCCACTTGGAACGTTTTGATAAAAACACATAACAGAATATTGTGGATATTACATTCAATTATAGATACTGTATAAAATCATGTAATCCTCACTTTGCTGATAGGCTTTTTGCTCAAGCTCTTTCTTAAGAAGTTCCTTTGATAGGGCTTCTCGCGATCCCCAAACTTCCAGGGCTCTAAAAGGAAACATAATATAATTGCACAGTATCGTAAGATATTCAAACTAGTTTTATTCAAATGTATTTTGTCTTACTTAGCTTCAACATCTTTTCTCCAATAAACAGTGATCGGTAGTTCAAACTCATAAGGTGATCTTCTTTTGGTTTTTGGTAGATCTTCAAGATCAGAGGGCTTGAGTAAAAAATCTGACATAGCTCTGACTGGTGTAATGAAATTACGTTCAAGCGAGGAAGTGCCTCTGTCGACCTTTTTCTTTTTGGCTAAAAAGAAGAGACATTTCTGTACAATGAACATTTTAAAGCAAAATAATCAATAAGTATCAAGGACACTACAAAATTAATACAAAAGATCAAAACCTTTTTTTGTTGCAGCAACTTCTGTAACTTCCACTGGAATATCTTGTGGTTTTTCTTTCTGAGTTTGGCTATCAATGGCAGAAACAGGTTTGACATCTAGTTTTCTTTCCTTCAATTGCCCCAAATTCTCTTCCTTCAACTCTATTATCGTCTGCTGTGGTTCCTGATCCTGCTTACCCAGGTTTCCAGACTCTTCTTTCTGAGTTTTCGCGAGAACAGAAATTGATCTGGACATTGAAACAAGTACCCATCTCCATTCCTCTGGATGTCCTACTTTGTTTGAACCAAGAGAATTGGTTACAATGTGTAACTTGTATCTTGTGTTATGATTACACGTTATCAAAGTACTGGCACATCTCCTCACATATCCTACTTGAAAAATATACAGACAGTCGTTATTGTAGCGACTAATATTGTGAAGAAGCCTCAATAGTTTGGAAGATTGTTGTAACATCATTCCAAAACTCGATATAGGCACACCTTCAGGACTACCTAACCTATCCAAAAAAGTAATATACATGTTTACTACAGTAAAAACAAGACTTCTAATCGTAACGTACTCATCAATAATTTTTCATTTTATCGAAGTGCAAACACGAAGTCGTTAATACGCTCATACTTTCGTGAAAAACAAGCATACTTGATCTAAAAACATCTCGAATAAAATTTTTTACCTTTATAATAAGATTCTTGATTTTACAGATTCAAATACATTGTAAATATACTGTTTGATAAAAATACTGACTCGGTATAAAGTTCTGCTTAAAAAGCGGTCCGGTAAGTCTCGTTTCAACTGTCAAAGAAGCTGACCTATTCACTCCTGTGTACTTGATTTCGGAGAGATTACCAGAGCATCAATAACTGTCGATAAAAACATTGTCTTTTTTTTTACACATATAGCGAATCTTGTTTAGATAAAAAAAGAATATATAGATACATTAATTCTAACAGAAAATTATTTTTGTTAAAGCTTGCTATAACAACTTGCTGTACATACAAAAATATTGTGTTCGTAAATGTCATAGCATAGACATATAGACTGCGCATCAATCTGAAACGGAGGACCCGGACGACACAACTTTAGAAAGAGGTAGACAGCTTTCGAAGGTGTTGGTATTTCTTTTTAAAGAGGTGAAGACCTTGGACCTAAGTATTAGGTCCATGCTGCCAGCAAATTTGAAGGTACGCCATCTTTGAGAATAAACCACCTTCGCCGCCTACATAGGAGTCTTTGGTTCGAATCCCGACGGACCTATATTAGTTTTTCTTCGCGTACAAAAAAGTTATTGCGTTTAATATTGTTTTTATGGATATGTATATGTATTATGATGTACATTTGAGTAAATTATTTTATTATTCCATTGTTATTACAACAGTTTAACAGTGACAACGAACGCATGCATATTTTCAAATATCGGACTAATAGTATATTTTTACATATAAGTGAGTAATACGTATACAATAGGCAGTGAAACTATTCACACTCCCATATAAATTATAAATATGTAGATGTTAATGAAAGCGGTGTATATATTCTCCCACATGTAGATTTGATAAACTATTTATGAAACTACATCTATTCTGATAATCATATAGATACACGTAATATGAATGGAATATATAACACTTCATTTGTGCTAATAATACTCAGAATTCATGCTTTATCGGTAACGTCGGATATTGACACTAAAATGGTAACAGGGCTACGTAGCCCTATGAACGTGGGACAGAAAAAAGCATTGGATGATAGGTCTATTCTATATCTAGTCGGTGCTAAAACTTCTGGGCTGCATGGATTTTATCCAAACGAGGTTCCGTTCATTGACGTATAAATCGAATGTCCCTAGATCAACTACGCTACGTACATGTACTGTAGTACCACCGACTAATACCTAGTCGGTGTTCATATATGCTTCCTCGTATAATTTGTAGAGTAATACAAAGTATGTACTTATTTCTTGCATATAAAGAACATAAGGCGTGAACAGGCAGCCGAAAATTATGTCTCGATCAATTTAATACTTCCAGAAAGGAAATGAGAGTGCTGACGCCCGGGAATTCCAGAAAAAATCTGTAATAACTTCGTAATGCGTAAACCTGTTAACAAACGTTTACTTGTAAGTGATTGTAGATGGTGCTGACTGCGATTGGCTGTTCATCACCGAGTACGTTGTATAGTAAAGTCAGATATACTTTTGGCGATGTGTACATGTGGACATTTGGCAGTTGTCAGTACTTGTCAAATTGACTTGTGAAGGTAAGAACAGGTACGAAGTACGTAGCTATGGACGGGAATCAGACGGAATCCAGCGATTCGCAGTTTATCTCATTTCAAGACTTTCCATCGATAAACCATGGAGACAATATTATTGGTCAAGCACAGTTGAACGTCCACACATCTAGTCATCAAGGTTTTAATAACCTATCAAATGACCCGACGGGTATCGGCATTATTGAGGACCTTCAAGGAATGCCTGATAAGAGTGAAGGTTCTCACTTTTGTAGTAATTCGTGTTAATGCTAATGAACTGACTATTCAGTACTGTCATCTTGACAGTATATCAAAGTATTAGCTGTCTATACACACTTCTTGAACCATATTTCTTTTCCTGTTCCAGCCACATCATCTCGTAACTTTTGGACGATTGAATATTATCAAAAGTTCTTTAATGTGAACACAGATGATGTTGTGGAGAGGATTAAACGGTCTATAATTCCACATAGTAGCGACAACTACTTAATATCCCACATAAGACCCAACCCAGATCTTTACGGTCCATTCTGGATTTGCATTACCTTGGTATTCTCTATAGCTGTTAGCGGAAATTTAGCTAACTATTTGCAAACAGCAAATTCAAGCAACTATCATTGGAAGTATGAATTTCATATTGTGTCTCATGCAGCTACTTGCATATTTTTGTACGCATGGTTGCTACCAGTTGCATTGTGGGGTGCATTGAAATGGACTACTAGCACGAGAAATACGGAAGAAGAATTAATTGAGGTTCAATGCAGTTCCATGTATTTTCCAAAGGACATTGTATAATGATTTATCTAAGAGAGAATGATTTTGTTTTAGTCTTATGCAACACCTGGCCTCTTGGAACTCCTCTGTCTTTATGGTTACTCTTTAGCCATCTATGTTCCAGTAGCCTTTCTGTGGACAATACAAATTGGGTGGTTACAGTGGAGTTTAGTGGTATTAGCAACCTTCTTGTCTGGTGGAGTTCTAGTAGGATCTTTGTTGCCTGTAGTAGCAGGTAAACTATGGATATGCTTGTCCTTTGTATGTTATTACAATTGTCCATAGAAATCCTAAAAAAGTCAATTGATCAACTTTTAGGAAGATACAGGGTGGTATACTTAGCGATAATTCTTGGACTGCATATCCTTTTGGCAGTAGGATTCATGCGATACTTCTTTCATATGCCATCCAAGACCTACAACCCCCCAGTGGTGAATCCACTTGAGTTAAGCTCAGTACAGCCGACACAACGATTGTCTTCTGTCAATTTGAATTTGGACGTTGTCTAATTGTTCGGCGAATTCTCCGTCTTCGTGCAAATAGAATTAATATTTATACTATATTTGCGAAACAAAAAATAAATGACGTTAACTGAAATATTACTGCTGTACAGTTTACTGCTGTTACACGTCCGGATACATCGTCGTTGTGAGAATGAACTGCGACAGAAACTGAAGAATGAAGGAGGAAGATGGAAGGTGCCTTCGATAGACCGACGCTCTTCGAAATCAGTGTCAGAGATCGTACACCGCGTACAAATGACGGAATCTCAATTGATAAATGAATCTGGAAAGGGATTACTAGCTTTCGAAGAAACCTATGGGATAGTAGAAGAAATACTTGGGCCTGAAATACGTGAGCTTTTTAAACGCTGCGTGTCGAAAAATCTAGCGAAAGTTTTACGAATCTTTATACACCGAACGTAACGGATATCGAGAACGCGGCGCGGGAAACGCCTGTCTATTCAAATACCGCATGCAACACGAAGCATGGCGGTACGATCCTGTAATCCAGCGGTTCCCAACTTTCTTTGACTTGCGTACCAATTAGCAGCCAATTTTCCTAAATTGTACCCCCTAATATTAGAAAATAGGTTATAATTTATATAGTTGCTGTTATTTCAATTTTTTCCCCGTACCATTAAGCAGTCAATTTTCTTAAATCGTACCTCCTAATCTTAGAAAATAAGTCATTTTTACCCCTAAAACGCAAAGCACGCGTATCCTAGGTTGGGAACCGCTGCTGTAATGATTCGATTGAGAAACACTGAACAGTGACAATATTTCACGCGCAGGGAACAAAGCGTGTTCATGTATATTTCAGGTCCGATGAAACGAGAAATCGTGAAGTATAAAGTAAGTTACGCGATAGACGTTCATCTCACGTTCATCTGACGTTGAACGGACGTCATCGAATATTAATCAGACGTTAATCAGACGTTGATCGGACGTAGGATACATGCATTGTCCTTGGAAATGGGACCGCGCCGGTGTTGCATGCGCGTGAAACGAGATGAAGGAGAACGTATGATAAAAGAATGGAGGCCGTAAACACAGCGAACTCATTTCAAAAAAGTGTCCGGCCGAGTAACACGGACATTTGCATTTATTAACCATTTAAAACACAGTGAGACGCCTGTACCGCTGCGTGTACCTCTCTTTCTCTCTCTCTCTCTCTCTCTCTCCCTTCCCTGTCGCACCGTACCAAAAACGTTCGTTTCTTTTTTTGTTTACTTATTTTTCGCATTCGTACTTTTCCTCACTTTTTTTTTCTACCTCCCTCGTATTCGATTTTTCAGGTTTGCAATATATCGTAATATCTCAAATACATTTATACGCGGCTTCGGAAACAGCATCCGAAGCCCTCCCATCGATCACCTTAAGCATTAGTCTTTAGTGTTTGATTATTATACTACAGTAATATACAGAAAATCGTGGTTCTTAACGCCGGTCGTTCCGCTGGTCCATCGAGCAACCGTCCACGCTTAATCTCATTCTTTTTCTCTCTTCCCACATCCGAATCACCCCGACCGCCATTACGTACAGTCGTCGACGCGTCGCTGGACGAGCGGAATCCGGGGCTATATCAGTTAATATTCGATAATTACAATACACTAAATATAATCGGCCCGTGTATATTAAAATATAAATATCAAATAGACTTCTTGCCCCCAAGGATATATGCACCACCTAAATGCCGGTGCGCGACTTAAAAATGTTCAGAGACGTTTCGTTTTTTTTTTTTCGTTACACCTTTTTTTTTCTTTCTTTTAAGTAAGTCGTCACCGATTAGTTGTAAGACCCCTGTTGTCGGAAGAATGCGGAGCTCGCCGCCACCGAAACCGAGGAAATCCACGAACAAAGACGTTTTTCTCACCCCTTGTTGCCAAGAATCTAGGTGGCAGGGCTCAGCGGTCGAGGAAACTGATCTCTGCACGCGGCGGTGCGTTTGTAGTGGCCGCGAGCTGCGCCGCGATGAGATTAGAATTTTTTGGTTGCCTAGACGTTAACGTGTTCCGTGTGTTCTCTAATAGATAACGCTTCTCATGGATGGAACACTGGGCCGCATGTTTGGATTGGTTTTCTTTTTTCGTGGTCGGATCAGACACAGTTGATTTCACAAGGATACTTGGACCCTAAAATGGTCTTAAGATCTTTTTCAATTTTCCAATATTACTGGTGGTTCTCTAGTGAAAGGCTTAATCGAGTGGGAAATATACTGAACTGTTTTATTCATTTTCCTCTGAATTTCTATTTAATTGCGTTTTGTACGCATGTGTCTGTCATAAGTGCATTAAATCCGTAGTCTATGTAGTCATCTTTACTTCAAATGTACAGTTGAACTGAGATTCTGTTTGTTCCTTTTGTGGTTGTTTGCAAGACTGAGGTGCATCTGATGTGATCTTAAAACGAGGGAAGTAGCCTTGAGAGAACAACTGAGCACTGAAAGGAACAATCGGTTCGTCGGAATCATCTTATAGGAACAAGTTTCTTTACAATGCAGGATATTATAGTTATCGGAAGAACAATAAAGCCTGTGTACGCTTGGAAGTATTTGCCTCGTCACGGTACGTCGCCAAGTGTTCAGGCTTATCAATTAATCTTGAGTAATTGGACAGAGTAAACGAGAAACGAAGAAATCAAGCTCCGTTACGTGCACTTTTTTTACAGACAAATTCGCGAAACTCATTTCTACTCAATTTGAGGATGAAAAAAAGATTGTCGTACGTTCGAAAATATCTCTTTTATGAGATTCTAGACTTTCGGTTAGGAACGCAAATGTTCGTATTTTTAAAAGTGATCGGGCCAGTCATCTTAACACACATCATTGTACAAACAAATATTTTTGATTCTTATAGTTGTACCTCTTTCAGTGTATTTTCAGTATCTACATATTTTAGTATTTCGTTACGGAAACCCGTTGAATTCCAGAGAAACCGAACCATCATCGAGAAACAATATACGACTTCGCCAATTGGTGTTCCCAATTCTCTTATGTTTCACTTGTTACATCTATTTTGTACATTTAATCAATAACCAAAACTACCATACAATATAACAATTATACTTAAAATACAGCAACTATGGATCACAACTGAATGACATTTATGCAGAAAATTAGACGTTTGAAAAATCTCGGATTGAAGACACATCTCCTGCAATCTACAAACAGCGCAGCGAATGTGTACCCAGATAAAACTCGTCAGTTCAGAGTCACACATTCTTTTTCCCTCTCAAGGTGAGTAGAACGAGTCTTTCATAAGGTACCAATTATTTCTAAACATTCTTCCGTTACATTACATCCAACTGTACATCAGGCTTTACCGAAATAACGTCCTCCTTCAAAATGGCGGCCTATCCCAGTGTCCCATTCGTAAAAACAGCTGCGAGAGACGTTGGCGTGGACCGAGGAGACGAGCCTTGGTACACATCGATTGTATATCACGCTGTTCAGCGGCCGAACCGACATAAGTTGGGGGTACTGATTCGGGATGACACGTTTTTAAGCCTAAGTACTTTTGATTTGTCTCTGGTTAATTGATTCGCGGCAAAGAGCTAGATCCCACGACGACACAACACCTGGACGACGTGGTGGGTGGCTCCCTCTGTGTCTCGTCCCTTCGTTCTCGCGCCGTTTTCCGTCACGTTTTATTGTCGGATACAAAAGAAGCCAAACTCGATGGGACTCGGGGCCCTCGGTCGACGGCAACGCCGTAAACCTAGGCGGCGTTTCATCCCCAGTATTTTACAATTTTTTCACGTTTTTTTTTTGTGTGTTCATCATATCAATTTAGTGTACTCCCCCCCCCCCCAAAAAAAATTTTCTCTTGCTTCGTTAACGCTTGAATTTCGATCATTTTCCCCTAATAACGTTCAACGACGACGACAACGATCCCCGGGATAAATTGCGTGCGCAAACTATTTCCGAGACCAAACTAAACCTACGCTTTGTACTCTGGTCGGCCTCTGAAATAATTCGTCGCACGCTTCGACCAGTGTGTGTGTGTGTGTGGATATTTACGGTTTCTTTTGTTTTCCCCTCTCTCTGTTCCGTCAATTACATAATGTTTGTATATGTATATGCATGTATGTATATATATGTATAGATACATATATATGTATATATTCATATTTATATTCATATATATATGTATATATAGAGATGGTGTTCAAGGAGATCGCCGGAACGCGAGGCGATGGAACATTGGTGGTAAATGATTGACATTCGTCCAGACTGAAAGGAAATCACGAAACAGAACTGATCCCTAGCACGGATCGTCGATATTAAGGCACGCTCTACTGGTAAATAAACCGATCGACTAGTACAATATTACATTTCGTTTAGTTACAGGCCGTGTGTAAGTATGTGAATGTTTGGAATCGAAAATTCTACTGTTCGAAACGATAGAAAACAAGTGTCTGTTATCGGATGTGATGATTCGATCGAAACGTAATCAGTTACGACCCAGATAGCACATGACGCCCAATGACGACTTGAAAACTGCTTTAAGGCGCCTTAGACTTAAAATAGCCGTGAAATTGGCGTCTTTAAGACGTCGTGTGCTATTTGGGGAGTGTCGTGGTCTCGGTTTATTTTTTCTTTCCTCGGATATCGTTGAACACCATCGTTGGATCCGACGACTCCGCGCGACTGTGCGCCTGGTGTGTGTAACGTGTGTATGCACGCGGGCGAAGACAATCGGCGCAGCCTGAGAGCTTTAATACTTCGAGACAGACTTCCTGCGAAAGCTTAAAGAAACAAAACACACATTTTTTCCCTTTCCGGTTTTCCCCGTATTCGTTTTTTTCTCACTCTCTCGCTTCCGTTCTTTTACACTAAATATACCGCCTTTTAGAAACTACGCTTTACACCGCGTCGCCGCCCTCGACGGCGGACGTTTCGGGGGGTTTTTACTATGTGTCGCTAGATGCGTGGTCGTACGAAGTGGCCGGCGGCGAGCGCTCGAGTTTGGCGGGCGCTGAAGGACGCGGAAAAACGTTCGTTTTTGCGTGTGTAACAATAGATTCGATAACAGACGCTCGCTGTGTTTCGAATGATTGGATTCAACGGATCCGTTAGATGCGATTCGTGACACTTTACGAAACACTCGACTGCGGATTTTATGCATTCGTTGAAAATTGGCGAATTCACGATAACAGAAAAATTTTTACAAAATTCAGAGCAAACTGTTTTTTTTTTTTGACGATAATGGAAAGAATTTTCGGTGTATAACGTGTATCAATAAATTGTTTCACTGTTCTTTCAGTGATATGGGAATACAATTTGAATTTGATAGATTTCCCGCCATTGCATTTAGTGAAAATGATGCAGGTGTTTTTGATTTTTTTTGCGAATAGATAGGGCATTTTTGGTACATCTAGTAAACCTTGTTTGCATAAATGTCCGCAGTCTAATAAGTACAGGTAAAATCAAATTAATGCAACGAGACTGAATGTACAGGTCCGTTCAAAAGTATTAGAACATTTGACGTGTATGGCGAAAATTTGTTATTTTTTAAGTACTATTTATTTTATTATAATTTTATCACCCCATATTAGCGTGAACAGAGTTTACTGAACCTTGATAGTCTTTTGATATTTACTCAAGAGAATGAATTACTTCCTTATGTTTCTTCAAAGTCTACGTTATTTCTAACAGCTGTTCTAAAACATATAAACGAAACTGTACCACAAAGTTCTGTTTGACCAACGAAAATCGAGCCAAATTATGTCGATCCTCGTTTTAGCACTTCACAGGTGCGAATTCTGTCGCATTAATCCTCGTTGCATTATCTTTGAAAATTTCATCGATTCACGATCATCGTAGTATATACACCGATCCAGTCATAAGACTACACTAAGTTTTAGAGTTTCCTGACATCTATGGAAAATCATCAAGCAATTAGAATAGCGATTCTTCCAAATTCGTCACGCATACAATAATATCCTCTAAATTACAAGGAATTTCGTTGGTCTTCGATTCGACCGTGAAAAAAAAAAAACAAATACACACGTCGTTTAAGCGCCGTACAAACTCGAGTTCACGGCGGCGGAATATAATTTTATACATTTATACAGCTGTGTCCGTACGTATAATTGGATAAAGAAGTTTGGCAAACAGTATATTAAATCGACGGCACGAACGACTTATCCACTCGACGTGTGTGTGTGTGTCACGTGTGCTGTACACGTATATATGTGTACGGTGTGATTGTGTCTCTCTCTCTCTCCCTCCCCCTCTGTATCTCGTGTACACGTGTTAATTTATTTATACATCTATCGATAGTAATGTTTACCGGTAAGGCAATGCTACGAGAATTCTTCGCAGAAAGACGTGTTCGGAAAAAATAACTGAGCAGACGGAAAGAAACTCGGCTGAACTCGTGCAGAAAGAGATTCAGCCCTGAAGGTGGTTCTCATTCGAACCAATCGAACGTTTCGTATTGCAGAAGAAAAGAAACGTATGGGGGAACAAAAACAATGCCTTCGAAGGATTATCTAAATCACTGTGTCGTCGTTGAAGATGAAACAACGGATCCTCTAAGGAAAAAAAAATAAAGAATTCGAAGTTCTCTGTCGACCATTAATCAGTTCAGCAAGAGAATGAACGGGAATTAATTCGAAATCAAGCTCAACGAAACGGTACTCGTATAACCCATAACGACACTAGAACGATCGTTAATGATAATAGTATAAACGGCGCTACTACCATCGTATAGTACAATTGAAAATACACAAAAGACGAACATTCAATATTATGGTACAAATATATAGTATAGCCATACAGCGATTAGTTTTACCAGTTAATAGCAAGTTCGGCTTATTCCGTACAATTCGTATAAACATCTAAATTACAAGGAGTTTTGTTGTCTGTAAAGATAGACATCCGCGTTAACTTCGTGTACGACTATTGTTTTGTTTGTGTTTTCGTTCTTATATATGTATTTTTTCATTCTTCCACCGCTGTCGAGCGTCAATTCTGTCACCCTCAACGTTTATGTAGAAAGGAATCACGCGGAGAAGTTCGATTTTGAAATGCTCTGAACTGGAAACGAACGACGAAGAAAAACCAACTGGTTATAATCCGAAATGATTCTGACCTCTGTATATACTTGAACGATAAAAATGCAATTGTATACATGCCAGAGGACAAAACTGACCGAAAAAAGTAGTAAATAGGTTTCACCGTGCGGCTGGGAACGGAAAGAACCAAAACGTCTGCAATCGTCGCGAAGAACAATAAGAATGAAAGAAACGAAGAAAACGAAAGAAAATAAAACCACTAATAATACATCGTAACAATCGGCACGAACGTTGAAAAACACCAAATTTCTGTTTCTCCTACTTTCTCCCGCAGCGAAGGGACTAATCAGCTATAAACGCCAAGGCTTCTTCTAATTTACCGATCTAAAAAATCCGTCACCCATAAAGATGAAAAATCGTTAACGATTAACAACGTCTAAGCAGTGATGTGTGTGTGTGTATCTGTGTATTTTCGTATCAACTTACTCGATCCACATATATTTTCTTCAACCCCCCCTCCCTCCACCCCTTACACGAGCGTATTCATCATCAACCCCCGTTTAACTTCTAGATCGTTTAAATCGTTACAGCATTATGCGTAAAATCGACGAACGTATATAATACAAGTACCACCGTTTAATAGTAAATTTGCGACATTACCATTAATGTAATAGTGAACATTTAAGAACATCGAAGAACAGTCAGATAGGTGAATCATCGATTCTATCCTAAATTTACCCGCGCTCGATCTATCGTATCACGATCTTGCTTTCCCTAATCGGACTTCATTTACGGCTCGTCTGTTTTTATATATCTATGTACACCGTGAGAAAGAAAGAAAATGAAAAACAACAAAAGGAACCGGAACACGACGATCGACGATCACCGTTTTACCGTGTCCCGATTCACCCCGTGTGCGTGGAGGGGCGGGATCTTGAAGATTCTCCGAGAAATTGGCGGTAGGAACACACCTACGGGCTATTGTAAATCGTCGGTTAATCTACGTGAGCAATATATATATATATATATTCTACATATCAAGGTTCAGGACGATCGCCGCGATGGCGATTATAGATTACGGGTCCGTGTCGTCGGTCCTCGAATAATCATCTCCAAATACCGTTTTCTTCCTCTCTGTTCGTTTTTGTTTCCCCTGTTCCCACGCGGAGGGGGGCGTAAATGGTAAATGTGGTCCGATCGTGATGAGCAATCCCGACGATTAAGGACGAAAGAACGCAAGAAGACAGACAGACAGACAAAGTTTTCCCGAAAAAACTCACAGAGCACGATACAATATCAATTCTCTCTAGTAGTAACTCCAAAAATATGTTTATTCTCTCCCTATATTTATTAACTAAATTATCTAATCCTCGCAAAAAGTCAGTTTACTTTGTTTACAGTTGATAATAAGATATCATTCCCGTACGAACTATATCCCCGTACAACACGCGATCGAACGTTTTTATATAATCCCTACAAACGTCCATCAAGAAACATAACCTCTATCCTCGTGGATGTCCCTTTGATTAATCTTCACCTCCGTTCCCTCTTTCTTTCGTCTCGTCATTTCTGGCCATTGTAAACGCTACCTAAACGCGTTTCAAACAAGTACTCAAACATCGTTACGCCATTTCGTTTCGTGACACAGGATATGCGCGTACAAGAATATATATTCGTCAGCCTTTTTGAAGTCCCTTTTTTTTCGCGATCCCTTCGAAATTCGTCCCTCTAACCACTGTAGCACTTCCGTTTCACAGTCATATCCCTGGTAAAGTGTTTCTTGTACGCGCAACCCGACTAAATCGTTAGAGATTCCACGCTAAATAAATTCACTATTGGACACAATCTCATTATAACATTTTAGGCACTACACCTAGACTAATAAATCACTTCGCTCAATCCCCCCCCCCCATTTGCTCTGATGCGATAAGAAAAACGTATGTACAAATTTAAAAACGATTAAAATAATTCTATCTCTATAGCTTTCAGTGTGTATGTGTATACGTACGCGTGTACGTGTCCCCTGTGTGTATTGTCGCGTTTTTGCACGCGTGTGTGTGTATGGATAATCGTAATCGCTCGGGAGGAGAACCTAACCGTTATACCTGGTGCTCGACAACGCGTGAATGGCTCTTTAGCATCATTTGAATTCTTTAGTGTAAAGCGAGGATCTATCGAGGATAGTCTCTAAATCTATCCTGTTATTACAAGTTTGCAAAACGTTGAAAAATTAGGTGTTACGTGGAAATAGTGTTATTTTTCAATGTCAACCCTTTCATGGCGTTTGATGCCTATTGGCGCTCCAATTAATTTTGTGATCCGAAGCTATCGATGATTTCTTACTGTTAACATCAGCAGTGTTGCTATTGATCATACCGTTTCGATTGTAAAGTTTCATTCAATTTTAAATACAGCGCATTTAATTCTCCAATGAAAGAGTCGAGACTGATCGCGAGTGTTGTCGAACTTAAGGGTGTAACGGATGGGTCGTCCAACCGGAGCACAAGTTAATCGTAATGTACAAATGTTCATAACAAACGGTAGAATTACACGGGTTCCATTTCCGCGGGCACGTACACGCTTGGGCCATTCCGGATAAGCCTGACCGAAATAACGCCGCGCGATTATATTGACACTATACAATAATTAATAAAATATCTCTTCTACGATTTTGTTAATTAGATACTCTCGTTTAGCAACGCGCTTAACTCCTAACGATCCATACAGAGGACGATGCGTGATTAAAAAGTAAACGAATGACTGCGTCGAGCGTGACTGGCGAGCTTGTACTGACTGACGATCTATAATTACTAACCTACGAAACTAACACCAACATAGGATCGCGCGCGTAACCTGGCGCGTATTACGTGTCTCTTAAAGAAAAAGAAAAAAAAAACCAGAAGAAGCTGTTAATTAGTATAACACATCGACCATGTATCGTCTACTTGTTAGAGGGTAATCGACAATCCGATTCCAACGAAGAAGAAACAGAAGAATACACACGCCCCTATATCTACATACGTTATTTAGTAATCCTAGACCCCATTTGTGAATACTTTGTAATTATCGGGCACGCCCGGTTGAATAACGTTAACATAAAAAATAATCTACTACAGTCTCTTACACGCTAACAGTTCTACAGAATCCTAACGCGTCGTCAGTCAAAACTTGCTCTTTGGATGAGAACGAGAAAAAAAAAACCTGACTGAAAGGGGGTTCACCTACGTCTACTTGTGTGTGTGTGTGACACGTATATACCACCTAAGGATATACGTTTTCGAAACACGTATATACAGGGGACAAATGATATGTAAAATGAAGCATAAATGGAGAAATGACTATGCGTACGACTGTCGTATGCCGTGTAATACTGTGTAATGTGTGTGTATATATATGTATGTTTCTCTGTGTGTGTTAATTAATTCTTCGTGTGTGTGTTTGTGCATGCATCGACTCGCGAGAGAACGAAACGAAGAAATCTTTTGTCCCATACATACACCCGCTCGTATATATATATATATATATATATATATATATATATATATATTATTAATATTATGCTTACTGCTTTTTTTTTCTTAACAACGGTTCCCGTTTTTTACGGTAGTAGAATGTGTGAAAATCTAAGGATATGACTTTTTTCTCGCGACCAGCGAGAATAGAAGGTAGCATTTCCTCTACGCGATACAACCCCTACGTTCTAGAATGGAAGCATACGTACATTTTATATACAGATGTAGGCGCGCAAACGTGTGCTTGTGTGTATGTGTATGTTGATTAATTGTATTGTTCGCACCGTGTGGTCGATCACCCCCCCTGTGTCCCCCCCCCCCCCTCCAACCCCTTACACACGACCCAAGAGACGCTCGGAGAGCATCTTCTTGCGCCGTGATCACATCTTCCCTCCCGTTTCGTTTCTTTATCGTTTGCAGTAAGTATTAAACGTTAAGTATGATTACTTGTTAAACAGGCACATCGACTTGGTTACATATAACTTTTGCTTTCGCTTAGAATTATTATTATTATTTATAAGAAGCCAATTCGTGTTCGATGGACGCGCTGCGTGGGAATTTTGGAATATTCATAAGTTCATTTTTAACGAAGAGAGATCTACTATCTATCGAAAGTAGTAGCGAATCAGCAGCGACGTCGTGTTATGTTTCTTTATTATAAACATTGAAAATTCTTCATTTCTCTCCTGATATCGAGGTAACGTATCTAAAATTTCACTTCATCATCCTCTATCTACTCTCTTTCATACTCTTTCTTTCTCTCCCAATGATCACTCGTCCTCCCATTCGCACAATCTATCGTTCTACGTGTAAAATACTTCTAATTAAACTCTGGACATGGATCACTCTAAACAACATACCGGCAGCTAATATATCCCGTACGTTATCATACAGCCTATGTATATAAAATAATTAGCAAAACAATGCCTAAGCGTCATTCCATTAAAAACCACGAGATATACACGTCAGCACGCGGAGAAAAAAAAAACACATTTTTATCCTTCTTTCCCCGAGAGTTCCTTATCGTTCTATTTTCCCCATTTGTTTTCCACTCTCCCGTTTCGTTAAAAGTGTCGAAGAACGGTGCCCATGTATAACCATCGAAACGTAGGCAGAGAGCCATTCCGTAATAATTATGTACAAATCGACGTTTTTTTTTTCCCTTTTCTTTTCCCGTTTTGGGCATGCAAGCGTCCTCGTGCCACGTCGAACATGGTTCGTTCGACGATTCAAATACGAAATACTCTTCTTTCACGAAGACCCTAGGAAATCGTCTCGTTTCTTTTCTATTTCATACTGACGTGCGTGGAAAAGTGCGAGAAGGAAGAACATGATTCCAACGACGGGGGGGAACGGAAAGAAAAATCGGAAACTGCTTAAAAGGAACGAACTCGGCTTCGTCGACCCGAAGCCTGTCGATAGAAAAAGGTGTCGAATGCAAACACGCCGAAGAAAACTGTTTCTTTTTTTTGTCCCGGTTCTGTGTCCCCGTGTGCAGTTCCCAGTCCCCATCTCGTTCGATAAAAATGATCGATCGTCGAATATTAAATTCGTCGACCGATTGTTCGCCTAAAAACACACATAAATTGTGTACCCGGCTGATTTGTGCAATGTACCTCGATGCCGTACATTCTTTAGTTAGGCTATTAACTATACACCCGTTCGGTGAAATGCAGAAGAAAGAAGAAAAAGGACAGAAAGAAAATATACAGAAGAACACACGTGTTGTGTGAGACACAACAATTGCAAGGAAAACAGAGACGACGCGATGTGAACGAGTGCACGTCGAATATGTGTCTGTGTGTATGCGTGTGTTAGTATACATATATAGATATATATACGCGAATCTCAAATATTTCTGAACGAACCTAACGAGCGAAATCTACGGGGCAACGAAAACGGGCGAACTGCTCGTTGATATTTTTTTTTTATCTTAAGGACAGCCTAACCGCAATTAATAATAATAGTAGCAGTAAAATGATAATATAATAGGTCGTAACGGTTAATAGTTTACGACGATCAGACGATAAGATTAATTACGTAATAAAAATAAATAGTGAGGCTGCTGCGAGGAGGCACAGCTTTTGTCAAATACAAGTAACCGTTGCGTGCATGCGCACGATCAAACTTCATGCGTTTTGCTTGCAATCGAATCGAAACAGAAGAATTCGATTCGACATATGTATACATATCCCCCCCCCCCAATCCCCTGAATAGAGACACTATCATGGGTGTCTAAATTCGTTACAACGAATCAGCATGCTTGACACACAGCTTCAAATTCATAAATCTGACACGATCAAAACTCGAAACACATTTTACATACTCTGACCCCAATGTGTCGCGAATGCTTCTCTCTCTCTCTTTCTCTCTGTGTGTGTGTTTTATGTGTGCACGTGTGTGTTCACCTAACCCCCTTTCGTGCTGGCGTGAATCGAGAGCCAAAAGCGATCTCAATCGACAGCCGTTCACGCAGCGACAGGGGGAAAGCACTGAAACGTTCAAAGGCGTCACACGCTCGACGACAAAACCGTCTGGGCGGGTTTACAAATTAAGACACGACGTTTTTCGTCGAGCCTCACCCGACCCCCGAAAACTTTTGTCGATGAGCCTTAAAAAAAAAAAACAATCGTGTTTATGATACGCGTCTAACATATCATTTTAAAAAATGCAAATCTACATCCTCCCCGTTACAACGTCTTAAAGTTTAATTTAAAAAACAAACGAAGTTACGTTGGTTAACTGCTGTTTCATGCTAAAGTAGAACAGTTCTCTCGCCGAATCACCCGATGCACATCGACGGTGTTTCCGTGTGATCCGCTTTATAAAACCGTGAGGCGTAATAAACTTTCTCATTCGCCTTACGGACTTCGAAATTACGCGTCTCGAACATCGCCCTGTTTCTGAGTGGTTTTCACACGCATGTCCGTGAAAATTTTCTTTGGCGCGAAAACACACACACACTCTCTTCTTCTTTCTCTCTCTCTCTCTTATCGAAAAAAAACCCCACGTGACGTCAAGTATATAATATATATACCGTCACGTGACGTTCAACATTCATACGCGCGCCATATTCTAAATCGGACAAAAATTGTACGTCGACCGTGTGTGTGTCACCGAAAGTAACATTTTAGACAAATAATACAACAAGCAATACAAATATGATGGTTCACTGAGGAAACGTCATCCTCTTTCAATCCCGTCGTGTCGTTCTCTCTATCTCTATTTTCCCTCGTGTGCTTTCCACACGACAATATATCTTGTTTTAATTCCATGCCACGATTCGCCTAGAATCGAACGAAACGAAAAAAGGGGCAAAACACAATCCTTGATAGTTAGGTCGATCGATAACTTGACTTGGTTCCTTTTGTATTTCGTTTGCTACCATCGAATTTGCGGAAGGCGTGATCTTAATTCCTTACGGGGCAGTTCGAAAGGAGCAGTCGCTGCTTAGGACGGATTGTCAGAAAGTGAAATATATATGGTTTGAAGAACAACGAGTAGATTATGTGTGTTGCTTCGAGGAGTCTCTCCTCTTCAGTCATCGATTACTTTTCCCTTTCGTCAACGATACTAATCCTTAGTTTGCGTGTATGTGTGTGTGTGTGTGTGTCCGTGTTTTGTAGTCGACAGCAGCATCGTGAAAAGCTCCCCCCTTCGTTCAGTAAAAAGTTCGCGAGGAAATAGTATATGCGTAGGATCTTTCCGATGGAGTCTTCATCTTTGGTGTTTGCGCGATACCCCCTTTTTCCTTTCGTTCGAAACGATAGTTCTCTGTGGTCTTGTTATCTCTCGACAAGTGTGCCTGGTCTCTCCGTGTACCGGGTCCCCTCCCACTGTCGAATTGTTTTTGTTTTTTCTTTTTCGTTTCTCGAGTCGAACACGTGAGGAACAATTTACTCGGTGAACCACAAACCAGAAGGTTGATATTGATGTTTGGCCGGTGATAGCGGGGCCAATCCGTATACCGCCGTCGGCTGCATATGCGCAGGCAGTGGATGTGCCGCGT
Organism: Dufourea novaeangliae; assembly: GCF_001272555.1. NCBI lineage: Eukaryota > Metazoa > Arthropoda > Insecta > Hymenoptera > Halictidae > Dufourea > Dufourea novaeangliae. The sequence goes on along the minus strand of NW_015373891.1, from coordinate 1,892,615 downwards.
GACTCGCTAGCAACGGTCTGGCCGAGCTGTGATGAGCTGGTGGTGGCAACGCTCGACTAGAATCATACAACGTTAATGGAGACGAGCTGGAAAAAACGGGATAATCAACGTTAGAAACTCTTCGTAAAGCTCTATATATGAATTAATAAAAAAAAAAATAATACATAGGGCGGGAAATGAAACATATTCGACTTCTTTTTCTGTTTAATGAAACGGACGGATAACTCCGTTCTACGCGAGCGCATACACGGCACTTCGGCGAGAACAGATTCGTATACGTACAGGACAGAGATGAGCGTTATTTTAACTGTAGTAACACATTATACGTATTTCGTGTTTATATGAACAGACATGATAGCCAAGTAGTTTATTTTTTAATCGGTGTTTCAACCGTTACTTTTTTCTTCTTTTATTGCGGATAAAAGATTTGCCCATCTCTGGTACAGACACCAAAAGAGTACGGCCAAATATTTTTGTTGCTTCGGAGAGATACAAACATTATCGTTTTGTAAGACCAAAGACGTGAAAACTTCGACGACGATGGCCTACATGGAAAACACAATTAGTTCAATGTCTTCTTTCTTGAAATCTTAAAGTATCGGAAACGTCTTCGACGATCTGCAACCTTAGGATGATGTTAAGATGAACTGGATGTCACTAGAAAGGATAATCTTAAATTTTATTTCTACCACTATGTTTACTTTGAACGATTTAACTTTTTCTCATTTTCTTGTTTCTTTCATTTTTTTTTTCTTTCTATTTATTGACTTTCAAAAGCAACAAATATATTCAAGTGTACTCTGTTGAATGCCTGAATACGTGTGAATCGAGATTTCGATAAAGATAAAATTATGAGTCGATTTGAATCGTACGATTATGAGACGTTTGTGGGGGAATTGTTTAAGGTAGCGATTAAAAGTTCTACTTTTGTACGAAATGTATGTATCGGGTCGTTCCGTAAATAGTAATGTCGTTTTTATCTTCCGTGACTCGTCTAATTTCGTGTCATTAGCTGACCCATTCTCGCGCTGCACTCTGTTCTATTTTAAGAATCTTTTTAAAAAGAACCGTTCTTGGAACTCGTTTATGGCAGCTCGTAAAATGTGTCTTTAACCCTCGGAAGATGGACGGTTGTGATAGCGTGGGTCCACTTGGACCCCCGTGCATTATTCCCTCTAAATGTATTTTTGAACAAATTTTCTTTGTAAATTGACTTTCTTTTTATTTAAATTAACAGAAACAATTCCAAATTTAAATTAATTATCGGAAGCTGTTGAGTTGGATGAATTTCTTGAAAACTCGAGTCAAAATGACCCCGTTATTATCCTCCGAGGGTTAAAAGGGGAAATAATACTATTACAAGAACCAGTACAATTATTCTTGGTGTGTACAGAGAATGTTCAAATTATAAACCAAAAGGAACAATTGTAACTTATAAACTGTAAGTTTATAAGAATAACATTAACCACTAAAATGAACCAAAGTTAAAACACCCAGGTAAACTTTATTGTTCTGTAAATGTCCTTAGATAACACTATAGGTGATGACTAGAGATAGTGTGCAAAATCACTAACAGTGATTGATCACAGGGATCGTGATTTTTTTCTCTTGAATGAATTTTCTCACTGTGATCATAATTGAACTTTAAAAGAAAAATGTATTCAATCACGAAAAATCAGAAATCACTGTGAAAAATCACCGTAATGAGCAATAAACGTGATCAAATCACTCGTAATTCACAGGGAATAGTTCACGCCATCTCTAGTGATGACCAAAAAACACAAATCTTTATCTTTATGTGAAAAACAAACCTTTTAAAAAAAAAGCCTCGAAAAGCAAAAATGACATTATTCAACGACCCGACACATTATCCGAGTCTCAGGTCGAAAAGGGTATTGAATATCGATTCTCTACTTTGCATGCTATAAAAAAAAAAAAGAGTAAAATTACAGCGTGTGTGTCACAGGGGACACACACACACGATCTAGGGGAATCCGTTTTGCAACATCTACTTTCGTACGATCACAAAATAATAATTAAAAAAAAAAGAGGTGGCAACAACAACAACATATACTTAGAACCGAACACTATCGCTAGAACGAAAATATAATAAATGGTACACACATGCATGCATCAACTAGGTGTCTAGGTACCCACCCGGGTGTGAATCCCTGATAGGTGGGCACTTGTTGCTGCTGGATAGCAGTGGGAGCCTGAGAAGGCGCGGCGGTAACGTACACCGGGGGTGGCACGGCATGGGCCCTTGAACGCACATGGGCGTACTCCTGGTACAGGGGTTGTCCCAGATGTTGGGCACTTCCTATTACAGGCCCCCCCGCAGGACTTCTGCCCCCGCCACCGCCCCCAGGACTGAGGTGGGCCGGATGCCCATGATGGCTGTGGGTATGACCCGGATGGGCTGCCGAACCCACCACCTGGCTCTGCCTACAAAACCCAAAACAAAATCCAACCCATCGGTTATGCAATTCCCATGCGTTCATTACTTACTGGTTAAGAAAGAAAGGTCATCATCGGTTTGGTCGTATCGCAATAGAACGAGAAAACCTACATGCAATCTCGTTCACTACGTGCACACGAATTTTCAATCGTATCTAATCTAATTCTGTCTTTCCCTTTCTCTCTCACCATGGGCGTAACCCCACTCTACAAGAAAAAAATTGGATTTTGCCCCTCCCCCTCCCTTCCCAGAGTTACAAAATTTTTGCGTAATATTTAATATTACAGTATAATTTGAAACACGCCCAACAATCTCTATTAACAAAACGCATACATTTTGAAGGATTTATGACTTTACAAACCAAATAAAGTGTGCCTGGCTACGTACAGCCTTTTTCACTGCCCCCCCCCCCGACTGATAACCTTGCTACACCCATGTGTCTCACTACTCTCTTTCTCTTTCTCTAGGTTCTTCTAGGTTATGTATTTTCGTGTGTACTACATGCCTCGAAATGGGGATGTCTAAGTATTAAGTGATGTATCGTGTATACTTCAAACTCGTCATGCTGCGAATAATTTTTGCTCACCTATACTGATGCACAGTATTGGCCACCGCCCATTTCTGATGGTCTCGCGAATGAGCGGCCGGAGGTTGAACGTACTCATGCTTGTACTCGGCCCTCTTACCGGGCCATGATACCCGTTTGTCCGTGCCGGTCGTGTACACGATGTGCTGCTCTTGGAGGTGGGGATGCGCGCTACTCGTGGTCACATACTGCAAGAAGTAGTCATGCATGTCATAGGCATCATCCTAGAAAAGAATGTACCAAAAAGAAAGATTACTAAAACAGGGGAGAGGGGTTAAAACCAGATTGAGCTAGACAGGACGATCGTTGATGTTCTTCTCTTCGATGGAACCAGTAATAATAAACGAAAAGAATGAAAGAAACGACGTACAAGGATCAGAAAGTATAGTTCCACTAGATTGTTGCAAAGGAAATGACGTGTTACCGACAAAGTGTTCGTTAACGATTATCACTACATTTACGGACAATTTTTATATACCTATATCTACACATGTCAACGAAACCGCAGATTTTCTTTAAAAAAAAAAACAACCTATTTTATTTAATACTCAATTTACGATTACTTCAAATTGACGCGTATTCGTAGAGATAGGTATACCACACAGAGAATTTCGAGATTAGAAGGCATTCGAAATGCGTAAAAATGACGCGTCCTGTGTTAAATATAATATTTGGTACCACTCTCATTTCGTGTGCATGAATCTAATAGCAGCGAAGAAAGAAGAAACGAAACGAATTGAAAGAAAAGTTTTTCTATTTAAATTGGATTTTAACCTGATAGGTCGGTGGCTCTTTGCAGGCTGGCGCGTGACACGGATGTGGGGCTAGGTACTCGACGCCTGGCTCCGGTTTCGTCGCAACATTCACCATATTGCATTCAGACTGTACTTTAGCCAATAACCGTTTCTTTTGCGACTGCGAAGAGTATCCCGAGCTACTGCTGCAACGAACAAAATAAATCGACGTTATATGGTGCACACGATCGGTGTGTCGATCGCTTCATCAGTTTATATCGAACACAAGGCAATTACCTGCTAACATGATGTTGTTGTTGAGGTTCATGCTTAATTAACTGGGTGGTCTGTGGGTGCTGGGGATGCTGAGGTAAATGTTGATAGAGATGAGTATGCGCTCGGCCTGGACTAGCCTCGCCGTCGCTGTCACCGACTGTCACGCAACTGATAATATTCTTCCGTTGCGTTCGCTGTGACGTACTGTGCGCCGTCACGTGCCCGTTCGTATGGGACTGACTGGTCGAGTGGGTCTGTTGCAACGGTTGGACCACGCGTGGTGTTGACTGCGTACTGAAAACGGAAAATAAATCGCGTCAATAAACGACGAACATTACGCTACCAAACACGATGAACCCAGCCAGCGCTCGTATAGCAGGTTACAATGAATAAGAAAAAATGGTATTAAACGCTAGAGCTGCAAATCATATAGTGTTTGTTAGTCTTTGTTCAAGAGACAAAGTCGACTCTCCAAAGCTCCACCAACTATTTGTATTTATATAAGAGTGCCCGATGGTGGTTTCTAGGCATCAAGTGCGCGCGCAATTGTTTGCCCTGCAAACTTTCTCCGTCACAACTACTTGGCGACAGCTCCAAGCGCGGTTAATGCTCAATCCCACAAATACAGAGGACCATTTACAAGCGTTATTTAGAGCCCGCGTTCTTAGGCTGTGGTCACAGTGGCACCGACATCGGTCATCAGATTGTTTTCGTCAGACGTCGGCCGATTTGATTGGTCACTGAGACCACGCAATGCTTCCCAATACCGTGAAAAGATCAGACGATGTCGGGCGTCGGGCGAATCGCCCGATATCGGTGCCACTGTGACCACAGCCTTAGTGATTGTTGCGACCGAGTGTATCGGATTAGGATCGTGTGATATTGCGGGTTGTAATTATTACATTACGGTATAATGTACCTTCGAATGACTTCCTCGCGGACTGGACGTCCATCGCCAGACAGGCGAGTTGCCAAATTTTGACAGGCTCCGCACTGGCGATCTCCACAGCTGTCAATGATATTCATGCATGATTCCACTACTTTCTATTCTACTAGTAAGATACTAAAGTACAATATATGTCGACGGCGGGTCGCCTCTATAAACGGAATTCTTATGTATGGTATTCTCGAAATATATTACAGAATAATTGTAGTTCGTACGCGATACGTAAAGTCACAAAGCTGTTCAAAAAAATAAGGTATGAAGGAAGCAAAAATAACAGCGAACTAATTCGGCTTGGTGTCAACGGCCTCGTTCAACAGACAAACAAGAAGCTCTGTCTTTTTGGTCAATTTTATGACAACGAGATATGCTCTCTTTCTAACTACGCACTAACGTTCTACCTAGACAAGATCGAGAAACGTCAACTCACCATTTGCCAGGTGTTTCGTCTTCACTATCACTGATCGTGATAACAGAGACCGCCGGCGAGGGTGTATCGTGGATCGTGATGGTTTGTTGCCGACCGGATGTAACCTGATGATGCTCTACGTTGTGACTACTGCTGTGCTTGCTGTTGTGATGGGGCTGTTGCATCGTCTGCTGTTGCCAGTGACCGTTGCTAGGCGAATGCCGTCTCATGTTGCTCGGTGGTGTGCTTTCTTTTACCCTCTTCTTCACCGGACTCAACTGTTGCGTTTCTTTCTTGTGCTCGTGCCTGTGCTGAGACTGCTGAGGCACCGTCCCGTGGTGTTGGTGATGTTTGGTCACGCTACGTTTGCCCCAGCCCTGAGACGGATGTTCGACGAGGGCACTGGTGTTATACACCTCTGTGACAGGAAACACTGGCCGCTGATCCTTCCCCAAAACAAGGGAGATTAATTAAAACACCGTTTGGTGAACGACGCGGACTTGATTGTCTAAGGACGCCTACCTGCAAGATAGCAGAACTGTCGACGATTAGAGGCCTTCCCCAATCTCCTGCGTCACTCAACAATGGCTGCTGTATAGCTGCATGTTGCGGCGGCAACTGCTGCCATGATGGCACGATAGCAGCCATTTGACGACTTCCACCCGGCCACGAAGTCTGCACAGCGTTCTGTGTGATTAACAGGTAAGATTATGTCTTATTGTCTGCATGCGTTTCCCATCGATTATCAAGAGTGAGGTTATGTTTAGGTATATTACCGTTAACAACATTTGACGTCCAGTTTCCACCATAGACACAGGGACCGCCGCGTACTGTTGTTGCGCGGCTGCAGCCGCCGCAGCAACAGCCTGCTGCGATATGATGGATGGTTGGATTTGGAGAGGACCTTGCTGCGCCTGCGGGGGCTACGGTGAACGTGGATCATGATTAAACGATCACGAATGAATGCGCGAGAACACGTTGAATCAGAATGGAAATCAGTATATCGCATTTACCTGAGCAACGACTACGTGTTTTGCAGGACTTGGCATCGTCTGATAACTGGGTGGATGACAAAGTAGACCAGGCACCAACTGATGCGGAAAGTCGTGCACTCCGCTTCGTCCACTATTCGATCCGCTAGACGAGCTACTGTACTGAGTCGCCCGACGACTACTGTTACTGTATATTTGATACTGAAAGAAAAAACACCAGTGTGATCCAAATGAAACTTCACGCAGATAACATATGGTCGAGATATTAGGGAACGGGAATTATATTAGCGATGAAAAACAGAAGTAAAACAACGAGTTTCGAACACAAGCTTTCATTTTGAACGCAACGTAACGTAGAACGTTGCGACTGTTCGGTGAAGGGAAATGATTAAGTTCATTCTACGAACCAGATTGTCGTATCCTGTTTGCGCAGTCCGATGCTCCCTGACCAATCGCTGTACTTGATTGGTCAACTGGTTGTTAAAGGTGAAAGTGACAGCGCTACCGTTCGTCGTCGGCACAAAGTTAGCTACCAACGACGTCGGCGGTGGTGGCTGAGGCGCTGGAGGAGCTTGGTGATGCGCTGGGCTTGCCGTGAAATCGCCCGCTCGTCGGCAAACCTCCATCATCTGGACGGAAGCCTTCACATTGTTACAGTGTGCATAATCGACTAAATGGGCCAGCGTGACAAAGGCATGGTTCAGAGCCTCCCCGGGTGTTATTCGGCGCTCCTGTGGAAACAGAAATATATAGCACGTAAAGATCACCTTCCTATTCTTCGCATACTAAGAACTCGATCGTGATTTTTCAAAGGGTCAGCATGAATTAGATATTACTACCTGGTCCATTGTGAGCATCCTCTTCAAGAGGTCAATGAACTCTCTTCTATCGGCTTTCTCGGCCAAAAGTTGACCACCTTCCAAATCAGTCGGAACATTAACCTGACCAATATCGTCGAGACAGTTAAAAATATATTTTCTCGCCTCCTTTGATTTGATACCAGTCTCAGCCTCGTGCTCTTCCGGTGTTTTTAATCGCCAAAATGGATATGTGCCTATGAACAGTTTAACTTCAAATGTTATACATGAACTTCTGTTACTAAGACACACAATCGAGGACCCACCACCATTCTGATACTTACTGTCCATGTCCCTATAAAAGAATTTCGTGGTTTTGCTGGCGTTGTTCAACATGTGCTCGGTCGGTAGGCCTTGCGTCTGACTTATGTATCGAATCTGATCGTATTCCGAGCTACCGGGGTATAGAGGCCATCCTAAAAACAACTCTGCAACCACACAGCCGAGCGACCACATATCTATCGCTTCACAATACGGAAGTCCAAGTATAATTTCGGGCGCACGATAGTATCGCGATTGCAAATACGTGTTGCAGACAGCTTTCGACACGTGGGAGGCAGACCCAAAATCGATAACTTTCACACGGTACGGCTGCCGTACTGGATCAACCAACATGATGTTTTCTGGCTTAAGGTCCGCGTGAATCAACCCCAATTGCTGTAAAACAAGACGTATTCCATGGATCATCCAATGAAAAGAAGTATAACCTCGATCAAAATGGTAAAGTTATATCATCTTACCTTAAGTTTTAAAAGAGCGGTGAGTACTTGTTGGAGAATTGGTCTGATGTATTTCAGCGGAAGGGGTGAGAATTTATTTTGTTTCAAAAAATCATACAAATTCTGCTCTAGCATCTCGAAGACTAAGCAGGTGTGGGATTTGTGCTGGAAGCACTCGTAAGCGCGCACAAAATTGAACTCATCCGCGTTTTCCTGACTGAGCCGTGACAGGATGGAGACCTGTTTCAGGATCGAAATGGGTATTTACGTCTGGGCTCACAGCGGCAATTAACTTGGAAATCAATATATGATATTTATACACGACTTACCTCAATCTGACCTTGGCGCGCATACGATGGATGGTTCTTTAAAATTTTGATAGCCACGATTTCATTAGTTCCCTTCTTCCAACATTTCACGACCTGCGGGAAAATGAAGATGTACGTGAAAAAAACGGGTGAAAGAAAATCAATTCGTTTGTATAATACAGCCCGTGTGGCACGCACTTGGGAATGTGAAAGAATTTTCTTAAAAATTCCACGGGATTCCTATCTACAGTTATTCCACCTATAAACTAGTTTTCGGAATTCATTCCTACGAACTGGTAAGGAATTCCTGCAATTTATTACGTTACATTTCATCTCGCTTCTTCTAAGGCGAAATTAATGCCACCGGTCTATAGATGGGATAAGTTCAGATTCAAAGAGGATTACCATGCATACAGACACAGCTTTAAATATTCCCCCTCTTGTCTATCGAACAGAGTTGGGCAGAATTTTATTCAAATAATACACAATGAAAAGCAGCAGTATCTAAGTGTGTCGTTCTGAGCTTTAAACAGTTAATGAGATTAAACAGTTGTTCGACAAATGTCGATTCATTCATAAAGAAGTATCATTTTATTATAAAAATTTTAATTTCCACGTTTAAACAATTAAAAATGACAAAATACATTTTTTATCTTTTATTCGTTATTCGAAATTTTGTATCTAGATAATGAGTTTGCCCATCTCTGCTATCGAATAACCCCATATTGGAACTTTCATGGAAATACCTTCCAAATTTTTTTCTAACACACTTTTCAACAACAATTTGTCCAAGTGATATACAGATCAGTAGTCCAAGTGCATACAAGGGTTAGGGAAGGAATCTAAGATGAGCCCGTACCTGTCCAAAGGTACCTCTGCCCAGAAACTCGAGGACCTCGTACTGATTGGTCATAGAATAGAGAACTTCGTGCTGGACCAACTGGTAATCACCGTCTCCCTGGGGATTGCTGCCGCCACCGCCGCCGCCGCCGTTGGCAGCGTTGGTCACTTGTTTGCTGTGCGCCGTCATGCCTGCCTGTTTGTGTTGCTGCTGCTGCTGCTGCTGTTGTTGTTGCTGCTGCTGTTGTTGTTGTTGCAGCTGTTGTTGCTGTTGGTTGTGATGCTGCGACACTACAGTACTGCCCACTGCGTTCGTCGCGTTGGCGGAGTGGACTGCCAGGCCGTCACCATTACCTTCCCTCGACCAAGTTTTTCTCTGTAGGAGGAATAGACCTTATACAAAAATTTTTGCTTGTTAACAGATCGTTCGTAGTTTCGACAGCTTCGGTTGGTGAAAGGGACGACGATGGACGACGTGTGTTATGCACACGGATGCGCGGAGGAATATGTAAGTCTTGATCTGGAGACTGTTTCGATCACAGGCTCCCGATCGAGGAGAAATACGCAAAAAGGTCATCGGACACGTGGGGATTTTCATCGAACAAGACTAGTTTGCGGGTGTGGCGAATGACTGATAAGAAAAGTACCTTAATTATCCGATTTCGATTTGAATGGGGATTTGTAAGATTATATACATACTATACAGGTTCCTAATCATACTGTATGTGAAATATTGGATGTAGACACTCGACTCCTCTCGATTATCGTCTGATTTGTTCTACACGATTATTGTCCAGACGTTATCTCCACCACTGAGAAGGGAGAACGTAGAACCTGTCAATCGCATACTTTGTTGCCGAGGCTTGGGCTTCGGGCAAAAAACGAATTTACGAGGGTCTGAAGCATTTCTCCCTAAAAGATTATTGTCCTGGCGCGGACCTAAGTTTGGGACGATAATCGAGACGTGTTTGTATTAGGAACCCATATATTATCATCGTACAAATCTCCGTTACAATCGAAATCGAACAACTGAGGTCCTTTCCTCATCAGAAGAAGATCGTAGAGGGCGACATTGTTGCTCCTGCGCATAAAATATGAAAATCAACATTGTGACGGAAATCGATTATCCGTTTCGTCGAGAAAACCTCAGTATTGGAGGCGAAACGTTCGGGGTCTGGCGGAAATAGTGTACATCGCGCGATGACCGGCATGAAATATGAAATGGAAGCCTTGAAGCCAATCGATACGGTAACTACGCCGCACACGGAAAAGTAACCACGGCGAAAAGAGACCGTTTCTCATCCTCGTGGTGGCCATCGTGCCTCTGATCCACGACCGACCGAAACGATTGCCTCCGGGTACCACCGTAATTACTCCCTGAAGATATAACCGGAACAAGTCTATAAGATACACGCAGAGTCGTTTAAAGGCTGACGGAGCATGGACAAAAGACGGAGGTGCTTTACGACTTTGGCAAAACAAAAGGATCTTTCGGGAAGGTTCCTCCAACCGACGAAGTCCCTAGCTACCGGATGCTACCGATTATTAACCTGCAGATTGTTGCTCGTAGAATGATATTAAAACGGTGAACCATTTGTTAATAGATTCAAAGTATCGCCAACATTAATAGAGGGTTTCGATTTTCGAATATAGGAGAATTTCAGAAGTCTTTGATCAGGCCTTTGGATAATCTCTTACAAAGGAAGGACCACAACACATGCTCTTTCGTTTGTGCTCTCTTAGGTGTCATCTGGTACTTGAGTCCTAATGTACACATGTGTGTGCATTTAATATCTACAGAACTATGGGGCATATAAACATTTCTTTTAAACAAAATGTCATCTAAACAATCTACTGAGTTCAAATGTGTAATCAAATATTTTTTTACTCTCACGAGAAAATTCAGATTAAACTCGAAGTCAGGCAGTTGGGGTCCTTCCCTTGTTAGACTCTGAACCGAAGAGAAGAGACATTACTGTGCGATTGGCGGTAGATGGCGAGTAATGATCCGAGCGTATGGTTAACGGAAACAAAAAGAAAACAACGCGTTATGTTTAGCAATCAGAACGTCGCGGTGTAACGAGCCGCGGAAACGAGCATCAGAACGGGGCAAGACGCAGGTGGAGACAAACGGCCGCCAAAGGATGAGATGGTTCGTTATCGCACAAAGACGCCATCCTATTACACGAGTCGGTGCAACCGCGACATCAAAAATACACAACGAAGCAGACCATACCTGAGGGGTGAGGGGGTGGGCTACACCTAGAGGAATGTTCTAAAATCCCTGAAATTTTTGAGTTGAACGTATTTGGACGCAACATATGCTGCAACCCTGATGATGGGTCATTTCACGCGAAATCCGACACTCTTTGGAGCACCATTTCGGATTTTGTTCGAATTTGGATATGTTGTAATCTTTGGCGATATTTAAACGTATCTCGAAGGATTTTTAAAAATGTTAAAAATTGTTGATTTTTTCAATGAATCGGAACTAGTGAACTAACAAACTGATCAAAATGAGACTTTTGGGCGCTTACAGTGGAGACATAAGAGTACCTAATCAAAAGTATTTCAGTTAGAAGAAAATAGTTTTTAACCATTTATTTTATAATTGTTTTAAAGAAATGCAATTTCGTGATATTAGGGCCCAGCTGAAAAATTTGAAAAAAATTGAGGCTGTAAGTCCTATTTGTCCTCTTTATGGACAAATTTTTAAAAATGTGGAGACTTAAAAATGGGCCATATGAAAATTGATTGAAGTTAATGTCCGATTAATCTTTCGAGATACGTGTATGTATCGCCAAAGAATACAACATATCCAAATTTGAACGAAATCCGAAATGGTGCTCCAAAAAGTGTTCAATTTCGCGTGGAATGACCCTGATTCAAGGTACGGTCTCGGTTTGTATCGACTAGTCGAAACGTTCAAACGTCACGTTTAAACGAATTAGTTAACAGCTTTTGTGTGATCCATTTAAAGAACGTTTAGTGGCACGATAAAATTGTCTTCGGTCTACGGTGGATATGATATGGTGAATTTTTGCAATAGAAAGTTGTGGAAAAAGAAGTGATATGTATCTGTCAACATTTCTATCTTTATGTTTCTCAGTTGTATAAATAATTTTTTAGTGCTACTTCGTATCTTCCACTTTGGCACGTCTTCATATTGGTTTCCTTTGGCACTCGACATTTTTGTAAGATAATTGAATATTTATGAAGCTTGCAAAACTTATAAAAAAATCTCAACACTTCCAAGACTTACAAAACGCTTAAGATTTCCAAGACCGTTGAGATTTTTAAGACTTCGAATCCGTTCAAGAATTCGAATCCGTTCATGAATTCGAATCTGTTAAAGAATTCGAATTCGTTCGAAACTTCGTAGCAGCCCAAGACTTTCAAGAGTTTTAAGCTTCGAATCAGATTCGAAGCGTTTCAAGTCCCATCACTACCGAGACAACGTTAAGACGAGTCAGATAGCGAACCCCACAGAAAAGAGTGAGCGAGCACAGCCTCCTCAGCCGGTCTCGCACCACAGCTCGAGTAGAAACGGGGGCTTCGGCGTTAACGCTTATTTATAGCCGTTTCGAGCGGTCCCATCGAGCGTTCTCTGTATCGATAATAGCCGGGAATACATCATATCCCGCGATTATGAACTTCAAATCGGTATACGCGAACGATATGTACCGTATTACGCATATACGTATGCATGTATCAGCCGCCGTCCATTCTCGAGTGGACGGGGGTCGAAGCGTTAACGTCGGATGGCCCCACCTTTGGTCGACGAGGGGGGGCTCACGCGGGTCGAGAGTACAGAAATGTATTCTTTCCTCTAAACGCGAATTTTTTGTTTTGGCGAAATTTCCGAAAACCGATCACGTCCGATTAGGCTGAAATTTTGCGAATACCTTCATTTTACATGAAAGCAACGTTTGCGGGAAAGATTTTTGGCGACCTCAAAGTTAGGACCTAAAATTTTGTGAAAAATATTTTACCATAAAGGTTTTAGCTGTTACGCGTTCTTTGTTAAACAGTTATTGAGATCATAATGATACCTTTTTCCTTAAAATGTTTCTAACCAATTGTGAATTACTTTTTTTTCTTGGACTGTCTCTAACCAACTCTGATCAGTATCGATGTCAATGTAATGCTGCATCGGTAACGCAGGGAGTGACATTACAGTAATGATACATTTTTCGCAGAAGTTGGGTCTTCATTTTCGAGTCACCAAAAATCTTTCTCGTAAACGTTGTTTTTATGTAAAATGAAGGTATCTACAAAATTTCTGCCAAATCGGGCATAACCGGTTTTCGGAAATAGAACCATTTTTTTTTTTTTTCGTTAAAGAGAAGTTTTCGCGGGATTTTTTTTTTGTTTCTTTTTTTTGTTATCGACGCGATGAGATCGCAGGAAGCGGCACCAACCTTCTGGCTACAGCGTTGGTACGTGTCTAAGAGCTTGATCGTCGAGGCTCGTACCAGGGTCTGTTGATTCGGGCTACTCTTCTGCAGCGCATTATTGTTGTGCAGCGAGCTAAACGCGGTATTAGCACCGTTCACGGAGTACCGTTGCTGGAGCCCGGTATTGTCTAATTGGTAGTCGCCGGTCGATTGGACCAATGCGTGCTGGATCACCGGCTGGCTCACGTTGTACTCCAACTTCCGTTTCTTGCTGTGATGGTGAACGGTGTTGTTACTGCTGCTGCTGCTGCTGCTGCTGCTGCTGCCGTTGACGCTACTCGTCTGCTGTGTTTGGATGAACATGTCACACATTCCCTAAAATCAGAAATCAACACGGGATTGTTAACACATTTCTACTTGGTGGCCCTGTTGAGATTTTTTTTTCAGGGATTTTTCAGGAAATTTTTCAGGACAAAAATTTAACTTTTTCTTGGCAAACAAAATTTTTCATGTCTTTACAAAGATTTAGGAACACAATTATGACAAATATAATGAAAAACATTTCCTTTATCCTAGTTGAAAAAAATTAAAGTTTAATGTTCCGTTTATACAAGAACAGCTGTTAATGGGCTAAACAGTTAACGAGATTAAATAATTGTTCGCCAACTGTCTATTCATTCAAGAAGAAATATTTTTTTTATCTTCTATTCGTTATTCGAAACTCTTTATCTAGAATCTAGATAATGAATTTGCACATCTCTGATTTTTTTACTTCAATGCTTATCGATGAGAAACCGTACTAGTTTATCTCCACGAATGGATTAAAGAAGAAATCGTAAAGTTACATTGTTAGGGCTTCGGTATTGCTTCACGATTGTAATTTGCTGCTTTGATTAAACAGTTTATTAATAGGCCCCCTTGACTTTCGATCTTTGGGTCTGCGAACCTTATTCAATAGTCGCCTGTAAGTAATACGTTAACTCGACTTCTTTTCCTCAGTAATTTTTGTAATTGATAGACTGTGGATTTTATGCTTGTATAGAATATTCAAGTGTATAAATCGTATTTACAGGAACGTTTATTTCATTTAGAATGTGAAAAAACCCTATACTAAGGTAAATAAATTTCTGTTGCATTCCAGATTCTGCCAATGAACTAATAAAAATCTATATTGCATATATATGTGGAGTGTAGTAATAAGTATTGCAAAGGGTATCGTGTTTCCAATGCTAGACCTTTCACTGCGATATGTTTCGATTGAAAATCATCTACGGTAAGTGGAAAGGTTACGATTTAATTTTTGATTACAATTTTTACCGATGGATTTGATAACGTAACATTTGCAGCTGAAATGGTTAACCCTCGTCCAACTAACACTTATTCTCCATGGCAGAGAATTATAGTGTTCAATGTCCGTAGAAGACATTACTAGGCATAGAAATGGCAAAGGAAGATTTATGGTCAATAATCCATGTCTGCGCCCTTAGGAGAGAGAGAGAGTACTTATAGAGCTTATATTTTCAAATAATATTTCTCTTCTCACAGATTGGAAGTAGTATAAAATAATATTTAATACTTTAGAAATTAAAGGTAAAGTAACGAAGCTTAGAAAAATTCGATATAGATTAGAATTGATCCAGTATTGATTCTCTGTGTCGTCATTAAATACTGAACGAGGAGAAGATCGTTTCCACGGATTCGTAGATCGTAATCCGTCTTTTGATCTTCAGGCTATCTAGACATATCTGCCAAGAGTGACCGTTTCCAGAAATGTATGCTCCTTCCTTGAAGCTAATATTGGTAACTCGAAATTTGCAATAAGCTACGATATGAATCACTAGGATATGAATCACTACGATTCGATTTTATAATTAAAGATCGCTAAATTAAGGGAATGTTCGGTTTAAATAGAAGAGAGAAAAGAAGGAGAAGTAGTACTGAGTATTCTAGTTGTCAATTTCAGGACAATCATCAACAGAATCTCGATAGAATTAAAGAACAATTTGTAGAAGCTACTCTGACAAGCATCATTTTCGCATTTAAGATTTGAACATTTCCGTAACTTTAGTTCATTTTCATACTTTAAATTATAGCTTTCCTTTATCTTGTATACTGTTATATTAACATTCAAACTTTATTATCAGTTAATAACTTGGTTCTTCGAAAAGTGTTAAAGTACAGTTTCAAGAACTATTATAATTGTCTATATGTGTCTTATATTTATTTTCTGCTTCTTTCTACAGTTTCTTTCGCTTTATGAAATTTCTACCTCGACTTAGTTGAAAAAGTTTAAGTTCCAGGTAACTCCTTCCTGTTTCCGAAGTTGTTTCCCGGCACAGAATGTTTCCAGCGATCTGAATGAATCATGCGACAGGGCAATGCCTGGTAAATAGGGCAGTTGCTGTAAATTATCCCAGAGTCCACGTAGCGCACTTTCTTTTACACGTGTTTAAAACAACGTCCCGTATTCGATTGCTCTTTTTCTTTATTTGTATTTCTCGGAATAAAAAATGCAAAATCGGACGTCAGCTTGAACAGAGGATATATTCGATACGTATCTCGAGAACAACACAGTGCGCGTTCAACGGAACAATCGATCTTTTATTTCCCCAGTTAGTAGATAATACATACGCAGCGCAATACCGTCTCTACCATTGAATAATTAGTAATTTGATACGAATTCCGTGAGCAATTTATTTCGTAAAAAAATTTCCATTAACAATACGCGAAATAACCAATAACGTTTTATTAACAACACTTATATAACGTTTTTATTTAAGGGAAACGATCCAACACGAAGTCGATTGCACGAAGCACGTGAAGCGCACGATAATAGAAAATTGAAACGCAAATTGAGTAGGCCGTTTCTAGAAACAAGAAACTCGAAACCTAGATTCGTTTATGCAACATCTGTTCTGCCAATTGAGCTGTTCAGATGATCGTTTCAACGTCAGGAATTTCGTTGCACAGCCATACGGATGTACGTGTTCCGATTCTACGTTCGAAGTGTGTCGCTGGTAGGAAGTGGAGCGACTGGTAAACAACGAAAAACACATGGACCAAAAATAAGCTAAACAAATAAGAGGGAATAATACGCGGGCGGCCACGAGAGTATCAACGTTTCTATATACGTGCATGTTTTTTATCCTCGCGAGCAGCGGGAGAGCTGAGGATGGAGGCGGGAATCACAGACCGAAGGGGAACACCGTCGTGGTCTGATTTACATTGGCTACACCACATTCGGTATCCGTGTTCGAGTATTCGATATTCGTATTTGGTCTTCGTGTACCAGTATTCAGTCTTTGTGAAACAGTACTCGGTATTCTTGTATGGGTAGTCAGTATCTTTGTTTGATAGTAGATGTATCATCTAACTCTAGTATCTAGAATACTGATGTTACATCTCTTAAGTGTAAATATTACATCGCAAAGTTACTCCTTTCCTAGGAACAATCTATTGGTACGAAGAAATCAGTTTTTTTTCCAAGTCACCTTTTTCGAAATTTCACGGTATCCTTTTTTCTGATGTGGGATGATATCTTTTTCTTATAGCTGACAGTGGGACACGTTCACCGTTGCATATGTCGGCCTTTGAATAGCTTGAAGAACAAAAAACAAACACATTTTCAGAGACAAAAAGAACCGTGGAAAATTTCAATATTTCAATGCAAATGTGTATTTATTTATTCCCGGAGATGTGTTCAAAATTATTACCATTATTGTCCACGTGTTCTTAAGTACGATTAAACGAAACGATTGTTTCGCCGGGTTGTGTAACTTGCACGGGTGGAAGCAACCTTTTGCATTTCGGACTTTTATTACGCGGTTTTATTTAGGTTGGTTCCTCAGTTTGTCTGCAAAACAAAAAACTTTGTAAGTTACACGGTATTAAAAAAAAAAACAAAATATATACAAAAAAAACCACTAAAAATAAAAAAATAATGTTTATAGCCATCGCAGCATTCTTGGTCATATGTGACTAAAAATAAAATCGTGGGGCGTCCATAATGGATTACCAACCAACCGATATACATAATTCATCCATGGGCACCTCACGATTTTATTTTTAGTCACATATGACCAAGAATATTGCGATGGCTAAAAAAATTATTTTTTATTTTTTTAGTCCACTTTTTTGTTTATATCTAATTTTTTCCATACACCAAATTAAAACCGTGTAACTTAAAGTGTTTTTTATATATATTTGATTAACGACACGCTTCATTGGCTGACAATTCGAATATCATGGCGGCAGCAGATGGCTCTCCGTTGAAACGTTTTCGGCTAAAGGGTGAAAAAAAATCTGATGCAACAACAATCGTTTCTTCGTCACTCAGGAAACAATTGCTAATAATGTCAGGCTCATTGTTCGAGGAACAAATATTTTTTTCTTTCTCGCACAGCAAACACGAATATCGATGTGTGGTAAAACTGATGCGTGGAAACTGTATACTCGACGTACACTACTGCTTGAAATTGCACCGTTCAAAATAATTAGAAGATTGCATGTTGCAACCACGCTGTGCTTGTCATTACGGCGTGTAATTTCTGAAAACTTTTTAACATGTGCCCTGCCATGTGAGTCGCATAAGACACACAACGCACTACACTTTCCGTTCAGGACGTCAATGTGATCGCTGTTAAATGAAACTTAATCATCTGATAGTTGACGGAATCGTTAACTGATTCTTGAACACCATGTTTTCGTGCATTTATCGGATAAGTGGGCTTTGTCGCTTCCACATAATGTACTGGCCTGCTTAATAATTTTCCTCCGAAAAGTGTTTAGTCACGATCGAAATAATAAATTACATATGTTTATATACAACAAAAGTAAGAGTTGGTATTGTATGGAAAAGATGAAAATGTTGGAAATCTAGTAGCCATCCTATAATTGTTTTGAGTACTGTATTTATGTGATAAAAATATTTTTTGAGTTTTTTAATGAAAATGAAGGGAACCAGACATGTCAGTTTTTATACGGGGTGGACTGAGATGGGTGGTATAACTGGACAGGGTGTTATTCTACATGCAAAAGTGAGTCGAAAAGGTGAGATCAACTTTTATTTATTTTAAACAAACCACAATAAATTAATACTTAGATAATCCGACGACTTTAATGGAAGTTTGTATTTGTTACTCCTAGATTGAACTAGTTTATTTTCAACCCTGTTTGTAACATTTTCCACTACTTTCAGTAACGACAATACCTACTTTGTTAAGTAAGCTGTATATAATTTTTCAAATGAACGCATACTATTCTATAATATGTACATTAATCAAGGTATTATACTACCATAAATCACAATTGTTAATTTTGACTTTAACATTAATTAAACACTTAAAATATACCATATGAATGGAATGGGCGGATACGCCTGTGAGTAACTGTACACGTTAAATGAACTTTAACATTCGATTCGAAAAAATTTCGTTCCAGATTCGACTTTTGCAGTCTCTATTACTTTGTACTCTGATTTCCCTGCATTGTTCCTTTCCAGTATTTACTCAGTAGCTCTTTATACTAGAAGGGACTGAATAATTTTCCTCAGTGGCGTAGAACTCGTGCAGCATATGGAAAAATTTCAATCCACATTTTCAACATATTTTTGTACTCCCTATTATTTCCCCATACCCTAATTTCCCTACATTCTTCCTTTCTCTCATTTACTAAGTATCTCTGTGTATCTAATAGAAGGGATCAAATAGCTTTTCTTGGATAGCGTAGGACTCGTGCACGAAGATTCGTCAACAGTTTCGCGAAAACCAGCGTCAGGAGGAACGTAGAATCGAAAAAGTCACGGGATATATAAAAAGTACGGGGCGGACCAACAGCGGCCAACGACTATGAATATTTCAGAGTCTACCTTTCGTGTATACGTGTGTGCCTTTGTATGGCTCCACCCGTGATTCGGGCCAGCGGCTCTCAAAAGTGGATCCTGTGCGTATGCTATGTGTGTGTGTATGTGTGTGTTGGAGTACTCGAAACTCTAGCCGGCTGAAAATTCGTTTCACCTCCCGCTCCTGAGTACTTGATTATAATACCCCCTGAGGGAAATATTAGAGTACCTACCCCCGGAAACTATCCACCCAATATCAAGTTTCGACGGTCGAAATAGCTGGGACACGGGAAAACGTTCTCGGCTGTCGCTGTTAAACGCGACTCGCTTGAAACGTTGTTCCAGACAGAGACGGCTAAATTCATTATCTAGGCAAAGAGTTTCGAATACTCGAATAAAATATTAACGAACAGTAAATAGATCCGTATTACTAGACTGTGGATTTTGATACAGAATCAAAGTTTCTAAAGTAGTTTAAATCAAAGTCCGAATTGAATAACAAAATGTTTTCTACACAATTCTTGGTATGTTACGTTTTTATTAAGTAAAATAAATAAGATGGCAGTGTTAGGGATACTAGTAGTAATTGAGACATTTACCCTTTACACGTGCAGCTCGTTTGATCCGTGAGATACTCGTTCGAGTGAACTTGGATCTAGTTAGGCTGTAAGTTTCGATCGAATAGAATGCTACGATGATAGTTTACCAAGCCGAAGTTGGAGCTCGAATGGAATAGTTCGAGGTGTTGGGCGAGTACGGGACTTATTGTGCGAGCTGAATTTGTATTCGGTGAATCGTTGTTGGTATTAGTGAACTGTGGATTTTATTCGTTTATAGCGTATGTATTTAAATGCACAGGTCTCGATGAATTGTGAATAGAATTTAATTACTGTCGACTTCATGAAAATTAGATTTTGCTCGTGGTCTCTCGTTTTGCAACATAAAGCTACAAATACTATATTCAGTTACTGGGATTGATGATTATACTGGCGATTTATTACCAGACTTCTAATTTTATTGCATTTATGGACATATGCAAATTGTCGTACATATAATTGTATTTACATGTGTTTTACAAGTAATGCAATGTAACAGATCGAAAACAGACTTATCCTATCGTGTAACTAATCGTTGAAATAAGCCCTAGTGACATCACTAATACGTAAATTTAAATGAAGGTCAATTATTTTATACATACACACATCTGTTGACTAAGAAGTGCTGGGGATTGGACATTGACAGATTGTTTTTATGCACGTATGACACATGCAAACGTCTAAAGTACAGAGCCTAATAAAAGCAAATCCAAAGATTAGTGAAATTTCTGCTTTGTTTAGATCTGATTAAATCCTTGAAAACGCCAAAAGTGACGTTTGTTCGATGCCGATTTCTGTCGAGTAGTCCATAAAACTATGATTTTTCACAGAACACTCGTAGTTACTCAACTTCTGATTGGGCAATTACTCAAAAAATTAAACGATTTCTGTACACAGCAGTTAATTTGTGTATAGAAAATTGCTGCAGAGAATTTGTTATTGTTTTGTGTGCTGTATGCTGCGTACAAATACGAATTGTCTATACAACGCATAATTAGATCTCTCCATCTAGCTTTTGTTACATAACAATTGCGTGAGTATTATCTATGTTATCTAATTGTTATTTAAATAATGATTTTCCTACAGCAACATACACGCCTGCATAGTCCATTCCAATTCATTAGAAATATACAAGGTGTCCCACTAATTACGAACGTTTAAAAAAATTTCTGTTATTCAAAACTTATTAACAGGAGGCTTACATGATTCATAAACCTCGGACGAGGCTTTTCCAATGATCAAACGCAAATAAAACAAGTTCAATTCAAGAAAATTGAACCCCATCGTCATCATTCTGTTTTTAAAGAACGCGTTAAAGTGTCAGCTTTTGGATATTCTGTTAGAAGCTAGTGCTTTGTGTTGAAAAAACAAAAAGAAGCATTCACTATGGAAATCTGACATTATCTTTTAGCCCACTTAAATACATATTCATAATTAATAAAACACTCTGTATATATTCATAGTATATACTCCAAAACATGCACTTAGAAACAGTATTTATTTTCTCACAAAAGAAAATAAAGTAACTTCATTCTTAGAAATTTCATTCAGGGAACCGTATCATCCTCCGCTCATTACAAAAATTAACAGACTGACAACTGATGTCGTAAAACTACGCTTTGGAAGCAAACAGTCGACAGTCGTCAACATTTTCACGCGATACCCTGCGCAGCGCAACTCTCCGGCAGTCAAAACGTGTTAAATCAATTTGCCCGTCTCTGCCACACAGTGGTTCGACATAATTTCTAAATTGTGGCTAAACCCTGGTTTTTTCAATATTTTTTTCTGACAAAGTTTGATAAAAACATTATTAGAAAAATCCCTGGGGCTATTTATTCAAAAAAGATCTTCTCTAAATAATTTTTTTGTGACATGAATATTAATAATGTTTTTAAATTATATGTATATATTTTGCTAAAATGTTTAATAAACTTGTTGTTTCGGAACCAACGTTTCAGAATTTTTTTTGTGTTTCTTTAATCCCAAAAGATTTTGAAAGTTACTGAATGATATTTTAGCAAATTTAATCCCCAACAAAACGAGCCAAAAATGATAAAAATTTCTTGAGAATTTATTGAGTTACGGAATAACATCCACAAAAAATTGTAAACTATTATGTGCCATTGCAGATGAAAAACGGTAAAACGCTCGAAACCGAAAGACTCAGGGGGCCGATTTCGAAAGCAGTCGACGATGTCCCATGTGTGTATGTACCTCGGCGAGCACATAATCTCTGGGAGAGGTCTACAAGCGGCGATACTGCCGTTTACGAAATCAAGCTGGAGATAAGATAACAAGGTGCGCGTCTTCGGGCTGATCGATCACGAAAAAAACACAGCACGTGCGCGTGTACGTGTGCATATACAGGGTGTCCCATGTAAGTGTCGCCACGAAATTTCAAGCTTTACAAAAACTTGTGTTAGATCATGGGCGTAGCCAAACCCCCACCCCCTAGAGAGAAAAAGTGACCTTTTTCCTACCCTAGAGGGGAAAAAATTGGATTTTGCCCCACCCCCAGAGAAGAAAAATAATATGAAATTCACCATAAGATAAATTTTAACCCCTCCCCCCTACCACCCTGGAGGAGAAAAAGAATATTATGAAATTTACCATAACATAAATTTTACCCCCCCCCCTCCTTCCCACGCTATGGAGAAAAACAATATTATGAAATTTATCTTAAGATAAAGTTTGCCCTTCCGCCCATGTGGTAGACAGAAGTTGAACTATATTTCAGGGTGTACAACTTTCACAGAATCAAAGTTTCTTTATCTGCGTTTGTCTCTGGGACATGAATGTTACCTATTGTTTTTTAAGTACCACTACATTATTTGTGAAATGTTTTATATTAAAATGAATCATGAGAAACTCAATGACGAGAAATATGTCACCAAAAAGACAGGAATAACATATAAGTAAAAAGTCATTAAAAGTTATGCAACTTCTCAGGTACTATTTGTGCCTTTTAGTGTTCGATTGTTTCCGAAGCGAACGTTTCAATATACCACAACGTTGCACAATTTCAGTTAACTTTCTTTACCGTCACTTGTGTTGTTCTTATAGTCGTTAGATTTGTCATGATTCGTTCTAACGAAAAACATTTTTAAAAAATGCTGCATTTTCGTTAAAAAAAAGGCAACATTCATTTCTCCGAAAACATGCAGATAAAGAAACTGATTCACGAAAATTATGCACGCTTGAAGTATAGTTCAATTCACGTTCAACACAATTTTTTGTAAAGTTCGAGAACAGATTTCGTGGCGACAGTTACGCGAGAACACCCTGTACACCAGACGGAAACGGTGTTGTCTGTCGGCTGAGCCTTCGGACAACAGAAACGCGACGAAACGTCGAGAACGGTCTGTCAAGCGTGTTTCGTCAATCGATATCCATTTCGCGTGACGAATGTTTTGGAAACTTTCAATAGATTCGATTTAGCCCCGCCCCCGCGACTCCTCCCCCCGCTATTCCCCTCCCACCCCCTGCCCGCGTATCCGCCTCTGAGCCCCAGTCTTCGTTCACCCGCGTGCAGGACGTGCTCTAATTATAGCGACGCCTGTCAGAAATAGTGTGCTGCTCGGTATTATGAACGAACTACGGTACCGCGAAGTACAGTTACGTTTACGCAGACGAGTGTAGCGACGCCCAACCGGGGAGAGAGAGAGTCCTGGCTAAACTGGTGCACGATGCCACGGCTACAGATAACCCGGTATCGTTCCTAATGGATTCCAAATTGTACCGCGGGGAGAGCCACGTGTGAAGAACAGAGACACAGGAGGAGCAGATTCATAATCGGGAAGAGCACACCAAAGTAGGGATGGCAACGATGTACCCTCGCGAGCAAACTCGGATTCCAGTAGCGGAAAAAGTGGCGGAGAAGAATGGCCTCCCGCCATTTAATAAATTTATTTCAACAACTGATATAAATGTTAAATTGAATGTTAATTTGGCATAAATTTCAGTAATTCAAAATACCAACAGAAGCATGGTAGGAGGCCCTTCTCTACGTCAACTTTTTCTTCTAGCGGAAGCCTAGGGGAAAAAGTGACGTAGGAGAAGAGCCTCTTACCACTTGGCAAATTTATTTCAAGTATAAGCCCTCTCAGATGGGTAGGGGATGTAATTATTTTTCCTCCCAGAAGGGGGGCGGGCAAAATTCCATTTTTTCTGG
Source organism: Dufourea novaeangliae (assembly GCF_001272555.1). Lineage (NCBI taxonomy): Eukaryota > Metazoa > Arthropoda > Insecta > Hymenoptera > Halictidae > Dufourea > Dufourea novaeangliae. Next base: position 1,868,490 of record NW_015373891.1, on the reverse strand, counting down.
GAGGTGGGAGGCAAACTCTGAATTTTTTCTTACAGAGTAATGCAAAAACCACTTTTTTTCCGTCCAGGAGAGGGGATGGCTACGCCCTTGCACAGGGCTTCGAGAGACAAGGCTTGAACGGCAACGAGGCACGGCCAAACGAGTTAAACTCGCGAACGAATTCGCTTCATCATTGTCGCGTCGTCGGTCTGCCAAAGTATCCCTCTCCCGACGATCACGAACTTCTCTCGAGATTAGACTCGGAGAGGCGGAGAGAGCATGAACGATCGCTTTCGGGTGGCGGCGGCAGCGGCGGCTATTCCACGCTCTTGGCATCCAATATTGCGTCACGCTTTTGAGAAATGGTAAACGGTTTCCCTTAACGTAAAGAGAAGGTGAGTTTCTTGAGAGTTTTCTTTAGGTGGCGGTTGAAGTTTTAGAATGCGCGAGGCGTAGAGTGAAAGGGTTAATGCTCAGTTTACATCTATGGATTGCAATGTACATCCCGTTTAACGCCACTTCGATGGATCGGTTGTAAAATGCGAACGAAAGGGCGCAAATAGAAAGTACACTAAATCTTGGGTTAACGCTCGAAGATCAGGACTGTTATGGAGCAGTTATCGCAAAGGGACACAACTTCTGCACTTTAGAATCTGGGGGGCATATATCAGAAATATTTAACGAAGAGATCGCTCTGAGCATTTATCGGGAATTTACTGGAATAGGGAAACTAAACGCGTCGAGAATTAGGAAAACTCAGTTCGTCGTATGAATGTTTTTGTGGTATGTTATTTTAGTTGTGACATTGTAAGAAACTAGGAGGTACACAGATTGTATATTGTTGTTATTAATACAGAATTGTTGGCTCAGAACGACCTGTGCCAAGTAAGTTGATATTACCACTCTGTATGTTGCTATCTAGCATTTATAGGCGACTAAGCACCGCTAACCACCAACAAAGTAGAGGAGATACGACGGAAGGAGGTAATGCTACAGAAAAACAAAGGAAAATTGTAAGAATTGTCCTCGTGATCTCTACAATCACAAGAACATAGTGGGGGAAGCTCAACAACTCGCGAGCAGCGCGTAGATTGCACCACAGTATAGCATCGTAACAAGGATATGCGGCTTTGTCGGGTCAATACTACCATCTTTTGAAATATTTTAGCACAATGGAAATATCATCCAACATTGCTACGGCATAAATCGCGACAATGCGGACGCAACCTTTAGCTACCGGTGCAACACTAATTTTAAAAGTGCGTCAAATTCTGTCGCTGGGCGATATCTAACTTTTATCAGCAAGGATCCGTAGTTTCATCGATGTGAAATAGGTCTTCAAATTTTCAGTTGAAAAATTCCAGTATAACCTTCTAAAAAAAAATATGGACCTGTTTCATATTGACATTTCCAACTTCAAAATGGGAAGATACAACATATATATCAGTTAAAGAGTTAATTATCATTCTGATTATAAAAATGTCTGAATTTGACGTAAATAGTGAGCAAGAAGTAAACGCATTGCATGAACAAATTTCACGTTCGCCTATACGACAGTTTCGCAGTACTTGATGCAACATTGCAGAACTGTTTCGAAGCTGAATCTACCCGGGTATTGTATCACGGAAAGCTGCCATTGCGTTCCCACCAGTCCGATACGCAGAGTTCCACAACTTATGATAGATCCAGTGTCTTACCCACAACCCGATCACATAGGAAGCCAGACCGCAAAGGGTTGAGTTACCATCAGCAGTCTCAGCAATTTTTCCCCGGCGGGAGGGGAAGGGAGGCTAGTTTTCTACTGGTGTATACCAAGTAGAAAGAACCTCGCCCATCGTGGGTCGCGTCCACGTCGCTTCGTCTGCTCATTATCCCCCGTCTGTAAATCAGCGGCGCGCGGCTTTTTACGGCAAAGCTTCGCCATCGTGACTTTCTAAACAGGACTGACGGGGCAATTGTTTCCATTGCGATATAGAAGAGCCTCGGTTGCTCACGCCGACCGATGACTCATCCCGAGTCGAGGTTGCAACCGAAGGAAGTAACGAAAGTTCAGCCCCGTCCGAGAGCTTGCGAACCTGCGAGGCGTGTCACGCTAGCATATACAGGGTGATTCTATTGCTAAGTGTTGAATTCATGATCGCACGCGAGGAACCCATGAGTCAAACCGATCGGTGGATAAAAAGGAAAGCCCCAGAAGTGATCGTGCGCCGCTCTACGGGTTTCGGGGAAATTCGCGCGGCGAGGAAGCGTGACCGGCCGGTAACAATGAGCCGACGATGAGTCACCGGCGAAATTGCACGGCCTAGACTTACATGGAAATCGGCCGTTTTCCATGACGCGCGACGGAAATGTAAACAGAGGTTGTTAATCGCGAACCTTTCCAGCCGGAAACGGTAAATTTCGAACTTCCGATGGACGATAAGAGAGAATTCCAGGATGGTTACAGTGTGTGTATGAATTGTGAGTCCCTCAAGACGGTGAGAGTCTACAGGGAGTTCGAGATAAACTCGTACGTGCAAATATAAATCATGGACGGGTGTATTTTTGGGTGGTTCGAACTCTAGAAATGAAGCTCCAGGAGTTTCTACCGAGGGACCAGTAATACAAATGTATATTGTTGGTACTACTGCGCCATTATGGTACCAATAGTGATGGAAATGTGATAATAAGATGTATCGATACACAATCCTGTTATGTAAGAGGGTTTGGGTGATATATCTGTGAATATTGAATTTCGGGTAGAAAGAAAGATCTCTACATTTCTAAGAGCGTCTATAGGCGTCTACGACAAGGTACTCATTTGGTGCGAACATATGCAGGATGAGTCACCTAACGTTTGCACTTCAAATATCTTTGTTGTTTTTAAAGATACATAAAATGTCTTAAGGACAAAGTTGAATGAATTAATGGGGCTCACACGATGCCAACAAAGTTTATGATTTTATGTCATTTTTTTAGAGATACTAAGATCACCTTCATTTTTTTAAATGAAACCACCCTTTTTCCGTGACCTTGAATGATTTTGAATAATTATGGTCACTGAATTCTTAATGAAAGGGACTATCATTGGAGGTGTTTAAAAAAGGGTGATGTCAGAAAACATTTAGGTATCCGTTAATCGTCGTTAGTTCTGGTATTAAATTGTCACAATCTCTTCCGGATCTACACATATCGTCTTTCATAGATACGAGGTGGTAACGTTCCACTGTAGCGCAGAGTCTACATTTACCACTATTTTTTTCCAGTCAGACCCAACCGAAAGAATATCGAAAATACCACCAGCAGTTTCAAGTCTCTATTTTGCTCGCGAATCGTTCGGGCATTCGATAAGCCACCGAGCAAACGTATCGAGTGTTCTGTATGCTCCACAGTGTGGGGGGGGGGGCGTTGCACGCGATGTCAACGTGGGGGGATCCAGTGCACCATACAGCACCGTTGGTAGCGCGTCAGTGCTCCTCCGATGAAAGAAGAATGACAATATTTCGAACATTTCTTGACAATCGGCACTGCGAACCTTTTTTAAATGACATTTAAACATTAGAAATACGGTGTTACTGTGACTACTAGTGCCATTAATTATCGTGAGCAAACACGTTGTTTATAACAAAAATACAAATATTTAAAAAATGTGTTAAATAGTCTGGAAATAACTATTGTTTCTTGATTTTATGAAAAATAATTTTTGTACAAAATATCAAAAATCCCATACGAAGGGTCCCGATGGCTTGGTCGTCCGTTGTCGTAAATTAACCGTATAGTATCGCGATCGTAAACGTCTGCTATTGCGTACCTACCCTTGTATTTATAACCCGCAATCGCGCGCACAAAAGTTTCCCGCCGACAAATTGGATGATAGCGCCCGTTAACCGAGATTTCTACCGGTACGAAGGCGCAGCGAAGCCAACAATCCTTGGAGCAGGATAATCGCACGCGCGCGGTTAATAACTAATCGTTTGTGCCATGTTATACGAACGTATAACGCAAACATACGAGTATCATATCTGTTCCCGCCCGAGTGAAATACGCAGTGTTGCTAGATACGCGACAGAAACGGCCATCTTCGCGATGGCTCCTCTTTGGACAATGTATGGAGAGGAACGGGTGAGAAATTGTTACGTCATTTTATGGTGAAACATGCTTCGAAAATTGATTGCAGATGTATCTTGAAGAATGCATGGAAAACGATTTTCGTTAATGTAGGAAGTTAGTAATTTTTTGTTTTTGCTGATATTCGGTTCTCCGGGGTGAAACCACCCCTTAAATGTAATTTCCTATTTTCCTGTATATCTCGAAAACTATAGTAGATATCAAGAAACTGTCATGATAAAAATTTAACGGCTTTATACGCTCGATAAAACTACGCAATAAAATTAAAAAAAATTAAATTTTCAAATAAATAAATAAATAAACGAACAAATTTTCAACAATTTCGTTGCACACTTTTACAGACCATAAAGAGCCATTAAATTTTCATGATAACAGTTTTTTTGTATCTACTATGGTTTTCAAGATATACCAGAAAATAGGAAAACCGTTTAAGCGAACCTTAAAACCTTTTGACTTTCAAAGCGTGGTTTCACCCTGAAGAACCGAATATCGGCAAAACGAACAATAGCCCGATGTTTCTATTGATGTCCCCTACAAATCTGCGGAGTTTAACAAAAATCGGGGTTCCAAAGTTCTCTTGTTAGTTACGGAAAGAATCGTAGGTAGTCCAATTCTCCTCGACCGCCTACGGCGACGGTTCTCCTTTCACGTTCGATTCGAAAGTTCTTTCCAAGATCATCCCGACCAGACTTTCGGTACCCTCGATGCGCGAGGGCCCCTACTGCATTTTCCATGCCACGTTCGCAGATACGTATTGCACGCGCGTTCCCGATCGAGGATCCCCCGAACCAGGACGACACGACGAGGAGATATCGATTCCGTCGGTTCTAATTATAATTTTTGCGTAAATCCGGCCTCGTACGTATAAACGTCGAACCCCCAGACACGCACGATGGAACATCGTTGCTCAATATTATGTAACATACAGACGGTTTCGCGTGGAAACGTAGAAACTTGCGATCGATTGTTAAGATGCCCTGTTTCGTCCGTCACCGTGTGTGTGTGTTCCCTGTAGATTTCCACGCAACTTTCCTCGCTGATACTGTTAAGAACCCATGTGATAACGTTACGATGACGATGGAATTTTCCAATTAACGAGCGACGTTCCCACTGGTCTTTTTCATTGATTCATTTTTACTCTCCTTCTGTTGGTTACACATTGGAAAGGGGAAAAACATAGTTTTTTCTGTACGGTTGTTTAGTAACGACGACGATCGAGAAAATGAAGGAACGTGGTCCACGAAGAACGTGCAAACAGCGGAAGTTTGTAAGTCGATCGCTGCCTTCCAGGCATGCCAGAGAAACTGGTGTGTACATGTATACTCGGAAGACCTACGGGGGTAAATTTTACGAAGTAAACGGTTCAAAGTGTTCACAGTTTCATCCCGAGGAAATGAAAGTTGGGTACGTTATGATAGAATGTAGCAAGTGTTCCATGTGGATTACTGTATTGTGAACTGAAATTGTTACTATTAAGTTATCGCTGATCCTAGAAAGGTAGAAGCTCGTGTTGTTTATTTTTGTCGTTTCCGATCTTCGATTACCGTGAAAGGAGGATCACTTGACTGAAATAAATGGAAGAATTGGCGAGGATGTCTTTCTGATCGCTAATTCCCGGGTGTAATGTTGTTCAATAATGTTGGTAATCCATTATGGACGCCCAACGATTTCATTTTAGTCACGTTTGACCAAGAATGTTGTGATAGCTAGAAAATCATATTTTTACTTTTCACTGGATTTTTTTGTATATATTTTTTTATTTTATATTTATCGGTTCGGTAGAAGAAGGTTACAAATGGATTTCAAGATTTGACGCAGACAAACAGAGGAATCAACCTAAATAAAACCGCGTAATAATAATTTAACCGTGGTGCTTCCGGAAGTGCCGTTCGCTAATATTTTCATTGGTTATAATACTTGCAATACCGCAGGTGAAAGTCCTTCGTCACGGAAGGGTTAAACGATACTTAATCAGGCCACGAATTCCGGAATCAAAACTATCCCTGACCCACATGTGGACGATAAGGCTGCGCGAAAAACTCGTCTCCCTGTCCACGCGTGGATCACGGGACTCGCTCGTACCCGTTTCCTGGCTCACATGTGGGTCACGTAACAGTGAACGAGTTAACAATCGCCAAACAGTTCCCGCTTTCTTGTGTGCCCTCCTCGAAGAAAGGCCTTAACGCGTTCACTGCCGTGGTGGTCGTCGGTGACCAGCGCCATTAAATTACACGAGGGAACATTGAATTTCTAAACAGGAACATTTAACATTTTACAAATGAAATTACTAGGAGAATAGTAATGAAACTAATAAGTATTCGAATCAACGCGTAAATACTTATATTGTTAACCCTTTGACGACGATAACTGGGGCCATTCTGATCCCAATTTTCAAGAACTTCCATTAGACAGTTTTCGTCAACTAATTTAAGTTAATAATAATTTATATTAGTTTCAATAAAACGAAAGCCAGTTCACAAAGAAATTTGTTCAAAAATGTATTCAGAAGTATTAATACACGAGGGTTTAAACGGACCCACGCCACCAAAATCGTCCGCCTTCTGAGCCATAACCCATTTACACGACTTGAAAAAAAATGAAAAATAAGCCCTTAACGCGATCATTATATGCAAATGGGTTAACAACAAAGAGACCTCATCAGACGTCTCTCATCACGATACTATCCCCAGAGTAAAAATTATAACATTCAACAAGATCCAACGCTATTTCCATCGACCAAACAGCCCTTGCACGCGTTCGTCTAATCGTGTCTCCACCCCTCGACACATGTGCATATTCGAGGAAAAATGGAATCAAATAGCGTCGACGATCCTACGAAGACGACCGTACACGAAGGAAAAACGGTTACAGGACAACAGCAACGATCTGCCGGGGATGAAGGATGGATGGACCAGTAATTGGACTGGCAGAAAAGGCGAACCGTGGCGGAGCTTTCACCGGAAACAAAACTATACTGTATTCCCCCGGCAGAAACGGGGAGCTTATTCCTTAAATGGAACGCCTCGAACCGTGGAACGTTCCAGCGGACGAAAATTTTTCGAGGACGGTGTTCCCTTTCCGGCGTACAACAACGTAATTTTGTTCATCGCCTCACGGACCACGCGCAAGGGTGGATAGAGAAAGAAACCCCCGTCGACCCTCCACCGGAAAAATACCCTGGACGGCGGCCATTTTTTTCTTCTCTTCCGTATCCAGGGGATTAGTGGGGGAAAAATCAGGCACAGCCAGGGGATCTCTCAATTGGTAGATCTTCTACGGTAGAATCCAGGTTCGAATCTTAACCCAGAGCGATTGGATCCGTCGGGATCCTTTCTTCCCGCCCCAAGAGCTTTCAGAAAGGGGATACGGCCCGTCTTTCATGACTGAACAGTTCAGACTTGCTGGATGTCTCTCCGAACACGCCTGTGAGAAGGTTAAGGGATCCCTGTCCGTGTTTCTTTATGCGCCAGACGGCGGGCCATATTAACGAAAATACGCCGTTGGAAATTATTAGAAGGGCTCGGGTAAAATGGCTTTATCGTAGGGACACGATACTTAATTTCAATGGCGGGTCGAAATTGGAACGCGTTGAATTGCGTGATCTCCGTAAGGTCCAGTGAGCTGCGGACGTTATTGTATCTGGGCGTGGAGATTACGATGTGAATTTTATGTATTTATGGTATACGACGATATGCAAAGCGGAATAGAATAGAATTTTAAATTAGTCCGAGACAGTCCCTGTTTAACATCTGACCTAATAAAACACGATGCCGGACATGTAGATTCTGTGTCGGTTGGAACTACGAAAATTTGTTCGAAATTATGTACTAATCTTCCCCGATGTATCTACGATTTAAGAAACATGGATTTATTGAATATAATTTCTGAATCATATCTACCAGGGCGTTCTTTTTTGTACCTACTGTGTATGGAATTTTTTAATATTTGACATGGAAATACTCCTGTCGTGAATGTACGTTTTTCGAGTAGAAGATTCATTTTTCAAACTAAATACTTCAATTTTTTCTTATTTTGCTTCAGAGACAAATTTGAATTTTTCTTTCACCAGCACAATCTAGCGGAGAATTTCGGAAGTTTTAGCGTTCAAGCGCCTTCAATGGACAGTAAATAGCACACTGTATCCAAAACGCTAACTACAAATAACATTCAACTGATTACTAAAAGTGTTACGAACATGTTGTCTAATTGTTCACCTATAAGACGGGTCTCGACCATAGTTAACTACCCACGATAAACACATATTTGCTTCGTTCGGTGGATAAACGTGGAAAACTTTTGAATATTTAGAAATTTAGATATTGACTAATTTTTTCACTTTCATATCGTAATAAAAGGTGCAAAATTATTAGGTATTGACAAGTCATTTTGAGTTGCTTGGTAGTTCTAGTATTAAGGATTAATATTACGACTATTAACAGTTACCTAGGAGGCCCAAGAATCATTGGCGCAGTCCATTGAAGGTGATTAACCTTCAGAACGCGTTCGATTGTCACCAACGGACAAATCACTCGTTCGGATACTCGTAAGAAAGCCGAGAATCTACTGGAGCGAACGAAACGGAGCAAGGAATCAGGTTACAGTATCCGTTGCTTATAAAATAACAACGAAGAGCGGGAAGCATATCGAAAATATACGCGGGCGTATTAATAGGCAGGGACGAACGGAGTCAAAAAAAAAAAAAAAATGAGCGAAGTCGCTTGGAACGTTGGATACACGCGCGGCGATGTGTGTCCTTCTGAAAAAAAAGTGCGCACGTATCTCTCCTTCAGTCGTCACCGAAGCAAGGCTTTGACCGAAAGGCCAATCGGGAAGGCCAAACGTTTCAGAAAACGCGACAATACCGGCCGAACAGCCACGAGAAAGCAACCGTCCATATACATACAGATACAGTTGGTCACAAAAGTATTCGAATACCCTTTAAAACAGAAAAACTTTTTTAAAATAGGTCCAAGTGACTTGAGTTTCTTTTGTGAAGTTTGGAACATTAGTTTACTAAATTGTGTGTAAAAAAAATTTGAAAAAGTTACAATTGGTTGAAATCGCAAAGAAAAAATAGTAACGGTTGTTTTTTACTGTGATTGGTCGAGGTTTTTCGTTAATATCTCGTTAACAAAGCCTCGGATAACATTTTTACTAAGGAAAAAGTTGTTTCCAATCATCCCAAGAACCCCTCATTTCCGGAAATAGAGACTATTTCGGGACACCCTGTATACATAATTTCATTTAAAAAAACAAACTTGATCTTCACAACTCTTAAAATGATAATGTTAAGAAAATTTCGCCATAGCCCGTTAATTACCCCCTCGTGCTATTTAATTTTATGTAAACAGTTTTCCCATATTTCAAATAGTTTGGAAAATAACAAACTGTATACTGTTAGCGCGAACACCCTGTATGCACAATTCTTTCCGATTTATTTCGACGTTGTACCCTTGCGAGCAAACTCTGCTTCCGCTAGGAGAAAAAGTAGCCTAAGAGAAAGACCTCCTACCACTTGGTAAATTTATTTCAGGTACTGAAATAAATGTTAAATCGAACATTAATTTAGCATAAATTTCAGTAATTTCCGATATTAAGTGGTAGGAGGCCCTTACACCTGCATTGCTTTTTCCCCTAGAGGAAGCCAAGATTGCTCGTCAGTGTACACGACGGACGGTGGACTGGCAGACGCCGGTCAGTAATTAGAAAACGATAATCAGACGCAAAAATATAGAGCACAGGGGATCGATCGTGGCGGGAGACGGCTGAACGGATGAAACTAATTGGATTTTGAGTCGCAGAGTTCCGCAGGAAAACGATTCGATTCCGAGGATTATTTCTTTTCCTTTTTTCTTGTTCGCTTTCTCGAAATTGCTTTCGTTACGTCGCGAAAGGCTTCTTGGTTCGTGTGTGTACTATATTTCTGTGATTTGTATAAGACGATAAAAACTTCGTCGTGTAAGTAATTAGGACTTTCCTGTTTAACAAACGTTATTTTATTGGTGTAGAATGCTTTTCAATGAATCGTGTCGTTACCGAGGTTGTTAATTGTATGGAGATTGCAGGCGCTAATTGATCGAGCGTTTTATGCGTTTACGTGTAATGTGCGTAATCAGGAACGCGATAAAATGGGAAACTGTACGGATGTTTACGACGTTGCTATTTCATTCTGAACGGTGCAATGGTAGTTGCTGCCAGAAACGAAGGAGAATTTAATTAGTTGTGGAATAAATAGTTTCCATGTCTCCTTAAATCTGTGCTTCACACTTACGTTTGAAAATTATTTTGAAACTTGGAAATTTGTATTGTTACTATTGTTTAGTTATAGATCTATATCGATTAATTTACAAAAATTGATGTTGAAGAGAAATTTGTACACTCCTTTAAGGGTTCTATAAAATTCTAAATACATAAAACGAAAACCTCGTTGAACTTCATCAAAAATTTTACTGTACTGATTTTAGATAATCGTGAATGCTATAAATGCCTGAAATTCGTGGGCTAATGATTAGTCATTTGGCTGAATCCATGAATTCCCGTTTCTATTTCATCTGTGAAGCTTTGAAATATATATATGATAGTCTAGTGGTAAAATTCGTACTCTAATTAATAAATTGCGAATGTTTATTCATTTATAGCACCATTTAATTCACAAATCGTAGGTAAAATGAAGACTAATCAAAGTTAACGATACCTATGTTTTATTAATAACAATAATAAGACAATCACGGGTAGAAAATAAATTTCTAATTTTCACTTTTGTATATTAGCGTCTACACCTAGAAATTTGCACAAACGTCTACCAGTAATCACCTGTAAATCAAATGCAACAGTGCACCACTTTACATAATCATCGACCCTAGTAATAATACGATTAATTAAGATGCATTGTATTAATAAAGAGAAAGTCTTTTACGGCGTATATGGTTCTATTCCTTGAAAATAATTCCAGTTTTGTTATTCAATCATTCTTGTTTCTCCAAAAGTCTGAAGTAACCTTTTCGCCCTGTGAGAACCGAGGCGACAAATATTCTCGCGTCGGGACGATTCATTTCGAAACTTGCTCCGAAATTCACGCTAACAGAACCGAAAGCTTCCATTTATCCGCGAACACTGGCTTGTTTTCTTATTCGATCAATTTATCTTAGAGATTGCGCCAAAATTCCTCCGAGATATCCAGATTTCCATCTACAATTCGGGTACGAAACGATTGTATCGGTCATTTTGACTCATTCCTATCACTTTCATAAATCATTTGACTCCAAATCTCGTCAATTTGTCTTCTACCGTCGAATTTTGAGAATCTGACATAAAGTTGAATTCCATATCCCGTATCAGTAATTTCAGTGGGTTAAAAATAACACAACGGCATATAAAATTCAGCGGTTTATTGTATCCCGAAGGTTCTTCAAAGCTACAACTTCCCCAGTCTATTTATAACAGACGTGAGTGTAACAAAGTAAAATCGACAACCCGATAAAAATTCATAGTCGAATTCTTTCGAGTTTTAATAACATTCTTGGAACGAAAAAATAAGTTTCTCCCTGATTCGCATTTTTCAAACCTCATCTCTAAAAGTGTGAGAATTTGCATAAACACGCGCAGACTGCATCGTGCTTTTATAGATTAGTTTCATCTTTTATTACTGTTACTATCCTGTAGCCAATAAAATTTGTTAGAAATCGAATCCCCAGATCATTCCCCGCAAGGGCTAACCGAATCCCCCTGGATCTGATTGAAGCGTAATTCAACGGCGACCGAGTTACGATTCGACACGCAATACCCTGTAACCCTAGCCAGTCGATGAAGTACAATTCCAATTTCAGGAGCAAGTCCGTGGCAGGGCTTCCCGTTTTTCGCAGAACTCTTTTATAACATTCGACCCGGTGACGTGCGCGCGCGCGCACTCGCCAGTTTCGAGCAGACGGCAATGAAATATCGTTCGTGACTGTGACAATACCTTTTAGCGAAGGAAAAATAAACGTATTGGGGAATGGTAGTGCGACTAAACTAACAAAACTTCAAAACGAAATAAATGTGGACCGTATCATCCCGGATGCATTAGCTAGGGACTATATTTAAAATAAATATTAAAATTAAAATAAAACAATATTTAAATTTTAATTTAAACAATTAATTATATTGTTCCCTATTGATTTAATTTGAAATATACTTTTAACATATTTAAATTAAATTGTTCCTAGTGACGCCCTGTTGAAGCTCCTGAAGAAGCTAGTTTTAACACTAGAACTACCGACGATAAACGCATATTTGCTTTGATCGGTGGATAAACGTAAGAAACTGTTGAAAATTTAGAAATTTAGAAATTGACTAATTTCTTCACTTTCATATCGTAATAAAAGGTGAAAAATATCTGAGAAAATGTATTAGCATAACATTTTAATCGTCGTTGTAAGAGTGTAGTGACAAGTCATTTTGACTTGCTTGCTAGTTCTAATGTTAAAAAATGAAATCTGACACGTACATTGTTCATCGAATTTAGTGCTCCTGTCCTTGGGTGAAAGTACACGTAAATTATTCATGTGTCAAAGAAATATATATATATATATATATATCTGAACGAAAGTTCATTTGAAATTCAAAAGTGTATTCTATAGATCTATCAATCTTATTTTGATCACGATATATTGTACCGTATCGTATACGTACTCCGAGTACAGCTTGACGGTACTAGATGGAATTGCTACACCGTTTAACTGAACTGAAAAATAATGAAATGTGGAATCTTTATTGTAACTGGTTTAGGAAAATATTTACGTCACGCAAAATGACAGCGATATGAAGTTGCAACTGCGACATTTTGCAATGAAAATGCTCATTTTTTGGTATAAAAACAACTAAGAGTACATCAATAAATCCTTAAGACAAAACCAACATTTCTTCACCTGCTTGAACAATCTACCATTGTTTTCCATTTACATCGAATAATTTCCGGGATGTGCAAGTAAATATGTTTGTCAGTCCAGGGGGATTGTGTTTATCTTTCGGATACGGGATACTATCGATGAAGTAATAACACGCGACAAATATTTTTCGACTATTGTGTCTTGACAATCAACGAAAAAATTGTGGATGACAAAGAGGTTAAGGGAACATCTTAAAGAAGAATCAGGCAACCTGTTTTTCGTCAATGTTTTAGGGAAGTGTTTTTGTACACCTCAAATTCCTCTTTTCTTGTCTACTTGGAATCTCCGATATTTTTCGAGAATACCGTTAATACCCGTCACGGTAGTTATTTATGACTCAAGCTAATAACATCAGAACGTATACGTCAAACTCGAGACAAACCTGTCGCATTATAATCAGCTACACGGTTCGCGACAGATTCTTGCCGCTTTGAACCGTACCAACTACGGTTCGAGCGGCAAGAGTCATTCGAGCATCGTTCCGACGAACGGCGTCGAGCTGGATGGAAAGTTTCCAGTTGAGCTCACGCGCGCGTTAATCGTCAACGATCCCAAACGAAATCAACAACAACAGAGTCCGATTCGTCGTGGAATACACCACGCGATGGGTGTGCAATATCGGTCGACAAACAGAAATCACGATCGAGGAAAGCTTCGACACGGCCGCGAGACTCGTTCCAGCCGGTGGCGACCGACAGATGTTTCTTGTCCGGACGTTACGCCTTTAGGATCGCGGAAACTTTTCCACTCGGTCGACGGGAACATTGATTCGCGTGGAATTTCTGTGGCGCAACACGTTTCGTCGATCCTCGTCGTCAGATCGTACATACACCTCGAGACACACGCTTGGAACAATCTCGACGGGACTAGAAAAGTTCACGCCGAGTGTTACAACAGAAGTTGTTTATTAGGTTCGAACGGGCAACACGCACGTACACACATATGGAACACGAGCCAGTTGCGTCGTCGTTGAGAACGTAGATCGAGAGAAGACGCACGTATCTAGTACGCGGGGGGACCGACACGACGTTTTTGAGGTTAGGTTCGCCGCTTCGAGGCTTTCGGCAACAGATGTTCCGGTACTTTCGAAACAAGCGTTCCGTAGAAACGGTTATGCGATCGGAGTGACAAAATCCATTGCGATAGAAAAAAAACCGTAGATTGTCACGACGTTAGCATTGGAAAATTAAAGAGACCAACGAGGACACGAACGACGCACGATCGTCTGTCTCGTTCCGACGACGGACGTTTCGTCCGACGGGCACGCGGTGATCGCATGCAACGTTCAGATAAACGTTCACGAAGGTAAACCTTCGTCTTGTTTACGCTGTCCCGTCGTACGGAACGTGTATGTAGGTATGCTCGAGGAGATATGTACACGAGAACACGGTAGAGTCCACGTATCATACAGGCGAGAAGGGAGCCGCGTGAGACACGCGAAACACAGTACACGTCCGGTGAGCTGTCAACCGCAGAAATCCGCGAGAAAAATTCCGAGAAGCCGTCGCCTCTGGGTATACGAGCGAGGGGGTGAAAAATATGAGCGGTTGTCTGGTAGAAAGAGCGAAAACGGAAAACAAAGCGAAGCGTACCGACGGGGTACGGTGTCTGTCGAAGTACGAGAAATGGTGAAACGTACCTCTCACTTCTTGGCCAGTGTCTCTCTCTTCAGGGACGGGCCCGACGTTCACGTAGCAGCATGTTCCGTTTATCCCCGGGTCGTCTTTTCCCAGTCTGGTTTGTCGGCCTCTCGTTAGCGACACACAGCCATCTTGCGTAGTGGCTGGCCTGGCTTGGTCGCTGCTTTCGGTACGATGGCCTCCGTACGAGCGACAAAGAGGTGGATAGTCGCGGTGAATAGAGGGGTAACAAAGAGAGAGAGACGAAACGAGACCGATGAAACGGGAGCGAAAGAGAGAGCGAGAAACCACGGCCCCGGCGAAGTGCGTGTGTCCCACCAATACACGCGCGAGCGCGAGCATACACACCGAGGTAGCACCAGCAACGCCACACCGCCGCCACCGCCACCACCACCGCCACGACCACCACACACCACTACTACCAACACCACCACCGCCACTGCCACCGACGTGGAGGCACTGCTGCACCTCTCTCACAGTTTTCGCCACTTTTTCGCACGGTCCTCGCCCACCTCTGTCGCGTACATATTTCGCGGAGCAGCCAGCGTTCGCATCCAGAACAATCACCGTTCTCCTCCCACCGTTTCTTCCTTCTTTCTTCTAGCCGAGTAAATACACAACGACGGCGGCCCCCGTTATTTACCCGTTCGACGTTGTCTCCCGTCGTCGACCATTCGAGCGATCATACCTCCTCCTCGTTTCGGGGTTATTTCGTGTATTGGCGCTGCGCCACCGTCGCTGTCGCTGATGCTGCTGCTCCCGTTGCCGCTAATCCACTACTGACTGCCCGTACCCGTACCTGCTGCTCCAGCACGCACGACCGCGAACGGGGGATCGCTCGGGCTCGACTGTCGCACGACCGCCTCCCTTCGGCCATCTTCGGGACGCCTCGCCGGTTTACGCTCACTTTCCGCGCAGGGACGACGATATCGTGGGCGCGTCAGGCGCCCCGTCCCCGTTTCCTCCCGGAATGACTCATGTGTGCCAGACACCGACGTTGTATACGCGCGGCGGCGACGTCGACGTCAACTCTCGGCAAGACATTTAAGAAACCATTTTATAGCACGATTCCGTGGATCATTTAAGAATCGAATACGACGAGAAACGGTGACTACGTTGGTTCCAACAATGACAAACGTGCATCTCCTTCTGCACGGAACAATATTTTTCACCGGTAACTACGTCGGAACGCTCGATCTGTCCCAGAAAGTTCCCTGAAATTACATAAGCGAATATTTCAATTTATTTATAAAACAATGAAGCGATAAAGGTTTCAACACAACGGCAAATTCTCTCCGTTAGCCGGCAGAAATTTTCACGTGACGATCGATAATTATTTCCCAGGCTGACATTTAGCGATAAAAGCGAAGGCACATTCAACTTACGAAGCTTAAATCGCTGAGTGGATCGGTTATAAACGGATTTCGATTTTGCAGGAGCGTATCTCGCACCCAATTCGCTTCGGTGTTCCGACGAGGCACGGATCGCGCTGACGTCGACGAATGACGCCACTCGCGTTAATACTCTTTCGGTATTAAACGACACGATCTGCGAAAATTTGTTTGTCATTTAGAAGGGGATCCAGATCGCGGGTACCGACGAGCCGCGCGCAAAAAGTTCGAGAGTGTTCGTTAATTTTGCAACAACGCAGCAGGCCGCCGTTGCACACACGGGACGAAAACGTTTCGCCGCAATCGTTTTCACCATCGATTTCTTGTTCTACCGTTTTGCCACGGTACGCCGCTTGGAAAGAGACGTTGGTAAAAAGACAAGGCAACCGCGTTTGGGTATATGGGTGGCGAAGAGCCGGTGATTTGTAACCATCACGGAAAGACCACGGAAACGAGTAAAATTCCAAACGATCTAAGCACTTTCACGGCCGCCGTCGTGTTCGACGCCGCGACGAGGACGCTAGCGCGTCACACGATTAATCGTTAAAGCGATCGATTGGCAAAAAGGTCGAAAGTCTTCCTCCTCTCGCGTGACGTTTTCGATACATATTCGAGCTCTACCAAACGAGTGATGCATGAGTATACACACTCGAATCATCGAGGCCTTCGAAAGACGTTGCACGTACAATGTGTACTGTACCTTTTGCACGTAGCAGCGTCGCGAGGATCTAGTGTGGCGCATTCGAACGAGGGAAACTCTGCGGTTCGAGGATGCGTGCGTTGTAGTGGGCGGTTTCCTTGCGACTACTTCGTCGGCGTGACGGAGTATTAATAACGGCGGTAGGTAATCTTTTTGTAAATTATAAAAATAGCACTACGCCGTATGTGCCGATCCGCCCGTATCCGGGAGCTGCCTGCGCCCATTGGCCATGCACCATCCACCCGGATTTTGTGGATGGTTCCAAAGGGAATCGGTTTTCTCGATCGATCGATCGACAACCCGATCGATTTTGTTTCGGCGTGTTGCCCCCGCGAAAGTAGGCGATAACACGACGAGAAATTTTCTGGCTCTCGATTAGAAGATAAGTCTGCTTGGCGTGCGAGCCAAGTGAAACCGGATCTTTCTGCGTCGGTCGTCCCGGCTAAAGATATAGCCCCGTGCTTTTTCTCGCGTTAAATACGAAATGCAGGCGGCGATCGCAGTAACGCGACGCGTGGATAATTCAGTGGGTGTCTGGAAGAAGGGCGTATGTTAGAAATTTTTGGAAAGGGATTTTCCGTGGAACAAGGGCCAGTGTGATGGTAGAACATAGGGTACCGAAGTTGGCGCTACCGCTTATTGGTGGGAACTGAGATCTGATTGTGAGTGGACGTTATAGTTATTTTATTTTCTTTAATTTCAATTTAACTTATCAAGATTCAAAAATTACATACAGAACTACATTTGGATATTTCGATAATGTAGAGCTTGCTTTCTCGAAGGGGGTACTGAACAAAAAAACTTTGAAAAGGGAATGGTGATTTTTAGTACCCGATAATGGCATTAGAGGTCAGGAGGTGCATAGAAAAAAATTAATTATTATTATTCTTTAATGACTATAGTAAGCAATGAATTGTTTTTACGGTTTCCTGTAAATCTTATGGAATGAAACATATATAACAAATATGTAATATCGAAGAAGGAAAGAGAGAATACAAATTGTTTTTCGGGTAATCGGGGACTTTCCACTGGTCCCAATTAACATTTGTGTGCGCGGAGATTTAATAAACGGAGCATAGATAATTGGTAATGTATACTGAAATAAACAGTTAACACTTTTTGTCACTCCGGTATCATTTATGTACGTGGTTACATGATCATTATTGTTATTGCAAGCAACATGATAAAACCATCTGATACACAAATAATAAACTTGCAACAGTGAACTGACGTAAACACGTGACGTCGGTCGCGTAAAGTTTACTCAATTCTTAAACAGAGATTAACTATTATAGAAAGAATCTTTATTACGATGATAAGTGTTGGGAAACGTACACATGCGGTCGATGCAATTACATATATCTGCCACACAATGTACAGTGTACAGGATAATGAAAACCTTGCGATACCCTTGAGTTCCTGGACGATCCTACTATCCAAGTGTTTTTCAACCTTTTTTATCTCACGGTACATTTGAACCTATCGTTAAACTTCCAACAATGATATACTCGTATAATCAATTTAAAGAGATTTTAATTTTGATATGTGCACATATTGTGCTTTGGGCTTCTATCGAAAATAATTGATATTAATGATCTTTAAAAATTGTCACGACATACCGGTTAAAAATCACTGCACTATCCCAACCATTACCTACATACCGTGTACTAATGGCCTCCCGAAATTTATTAAGTCGTTATACGCAACTGGACAAATATCTCCTAAAGTATTCTGTTTTCAATGACTTTACTTTTTATACGCAGAATGACACAAGGAATAAAATTATGTGAAAAAAGCTTAATGTTTCGTTAAAAAAAAAAGTGCAATTGCAGTTTGCAAGTGCATCGATGGTACTTGTGAACAAGAAATAATAAAGTCGGATAATAGAACTTGTTAAACGAAATTACAACTTGTAGAACTTGTTATCAAAATTTTCAATTCAGTTATTAAAAAGACGCTCTATATAAATAAAATCCAGATCCACAGCATCACAAAAAGAAGAATGAAAGAAAGTGCCCATCGATCATTTCGTTGCTCACGATGCAGTGGGGTGTGCACAGTACCCTCTCACAATCACTCATTAAAACTTCGAAAGAATTTATTCGCATTGTCTGTCAAGCAATGCACCCAACGTTCGTCCCATCCTCTAACAATGATAACAATAACGAACCCATTGCAACTCGAGGCATCGTGATCGTGTTAAAGAGCCCATTCTAATGCCCCGTGTATATACCTGGCCGCGACGTCAGCGGCCATTAAAGGACACCGGTTGCCAACCGTTTCTTATTTTATAATTCCGATCAGAAAATCCCCCGGCGACAATGCGTTACGGTGCACCGCGCAGCAACGTCGACGACGGTCCTGGAAGGGAATTGGGTCCACCGCGGCGACCCAAAAGGAGGGTGCAATAAAGAGAGCCCCGGACCGGAGGACTACGCCCCACCCAAGCATTCGGCCGTGCACCCTACTTAAAGTCCCTCAACGGTTTCACGGGAAGTGCCTTCGAAAATGGACAAAAAGGGAGAGAGGCCGAGGAAAGGAGGGGGGTCCAGAAGCCTGCGGGCAGACATTTTTCGTACGAAAATTCACGCCGCTACCCGCTGTGGCCTGGAAACGCTATAAACGGGACCTCGGCCCGTTATTGTTACTCACGTTCGGTCAATGGCAATTCACATTGTACAGTATATTCCTTCTGTCGATTGTTCCGTTTCATCGTACGCTGTATATTATCCTTTATCTTTGCAGTTTGACGAATAATCCCTGTGTATCCCTAGGACAAACGGTAGAACAATTTTCTTCTGGACAGTAACGCGATAAACTATTAGTCATCGGACTGAACCTTTCGGGGTAATTGTTGGAGCACCGAAAACTACGGGTGTGTTTTCTGAACACGTCATCTTTGAGATTATTCTTAGAAATATTGAGTGTGCATTTTAATAGTCATGTTGTCGATTCACAAGGTTATTGAAGAATTTTGTTTTATATAGATAAGGATAGGTAAGGATTTGGAATCAATGTGAACATTACACAGACTTGTTTGTGGTTCGATGACCTCCTTTCTGTTAATCCCAAATATGACACGATTTTACTGTCTTCTATCTTCGTATATACGTTAGCTTATTCTGGTCGAGAATGGGAAGTTTGTGACGGTAGGAATACCAATTCCGGTAGTTCAAAGGTGATTTAAATTACCGTCTGGTTTCCAGAGAGCGATTCAGTTTTCCAGTTTGTAATTAATTCGAGTTGTTTCACGACTTCGCTGTCTATCAATTAGCCTCGGAGGGGGATTAGAGTTGGAATAAAACTATTTGTGAAGTTCGCTTCGTGTACAACATATCGATATGTGTACTCGATTTTTTACATAAACAAGCGTTAATACTTATGCACAACAATCTCAGTTGTTTTTATAAATGTCATGCTTCCTTATTCTATGCTTTCGCCTATTATACACGGTGGGCAATATGCAACTGACTGATATTTTCATTAACTTTTAAATACAATAAAAAGCACAATTTTTTTTAAACACTGATTTAGATGACGAGTTAATTCGTCATTGGACAATCCAACGCTCAAGACGAGTTAATCCGTCCTGTAAACAAGTGTTACGTATAAACATAGAACTTGCGAAGTGCACTTACAGTAAGCGAACTCTCCTGTTAAAAGGGTTGAATATTATACATTTAATATTATTATATATAAATATTTCTCTACAATTTTAAACAATTTATCTGCCAACATACATCCTATTAGGCGATATAACAGTAATTACACTGAACCTCGCCCCATTCCATTACGCAATATATATTCTATACGCTCCAATAAAATCCTATTATCATTATTAACTTTCACATTTACAGCTGTGCTAATTGTAAATGACTCCGCAACATTCGTCCCATACAATCCACCGTTCGATCCTATTGGTCAGCTTTCGGTTCGATTTCCGTTAATTCACCGTTTCCTTGTCCCATTCTCGTTGCCGTTCTCTCATTACACGGGCCCGTTATTCCCCTTTCTCGAGCGGCACGGCGCGACGCGTCGTCGTTCTCGCGCTTTCCAAGAAAAATCCGAGCGCCGCGGCGTGATCGTCTTCGACGATCGATCGCTAGAAAACAGTCGATCGGCAACCGTTCGTTTCACGATTTCTCGCCGCTGTTCTCCTTTTCGCGACGAATCGGGCGGGTATCAGGACTGGAGAGGAGCTCTGTGGAATCGTGGATTGGAAAGTCGATCTGACGAACGGAAATTCGGAGCTGCGTCTGCACACGAGTGTTAGCATTGGCTACGTTGAAGTAACAAGACAAGGCAACGATCACGTATGAATTTTCTTGTGGTCATAAAAGCATAGGAGCTGTTGTTCGATCCAGTGGAGTCGAGATGGTATACAAAGATTGGTGGAGACGGAAGACAAAAGGGGCATTCAGAAAGAAATCCTGAAAGAAGAGGCAGTATAATTTAATTGGTCATGTAATAAAATATAAGAAAATATAATAGAGTACAGTTATCAGTTCATTGTTCAGTTTACATTCTTTCCGTTTGAATTATTTCCTATCAGACCCAGCTTGACTTTGTCAACTTCTTTAAATATATATGTAACTCGAAATACGAGTGAGAGTCGCTCGGTCATCACCGATTCACAAAATTGATCATACCTCCGTCAAATTCGAAGACACACCAATGAAATTTAGAGGGTACAGTAAATCCTTGATGAGTGTTTGAAGCTTTTAACGCTGACTTTTTACTGAGGTTTAGCAGAGTAATAGAGCTTGGAATTCTGAAACAAACACTATTTGTTTCAGCCGCATATGGCTATTGGTTTATGAAATATTTAATGTTCAGTGATCTTCGAACACTCATCAAAGATTCACTGTACATATAAAAAAATTGGCGAACCTAATCATGCGTTTTATGCAAAAAGACCCCGAGTGTTCTTGCATCCAACAGTACAATTACAAATGAACAAACAAGAAAATACCGACTCGCATCACTTTCAAAGTGAAAACCACTGTCAAAGTTGACGGTGGCGCCCTCCATGCTGACAAATACGGGCGCCACGCAGGTTTTTTTTCCCGCTGTCAACAACCTACTGCGCGTGCCTCAGCGCCGATCGTCATCGTCGATATTAGCACGCGAGAATCAAGACGCCATTCGTACCGCAGCCTCCCGAACCATCGGATTTGATTCTCCCCGGGGCACGCGCGCCACGGACGAGATTTTCCACGTGTCACTGGGTCACTGCACTTGCCGTCCGGCGTCAAGGAACGTGAATACAGATCGCTCTCTAAATATCAGAGTACCGCGCGGAGCTCCGTATTCATCGTTGGGAAGGGGGGGATTCGCCTTTAAAAACCTTCGTTCAGGAACGTAAGTATAGCCAGCTCTACACGTATTGTACGCTCAATCGTCGACGAATGAACGAAACGCTCTTGTTCGTGCTCTTGCGTGCGTAAAATTTACATTTGCGTCGACATACTGCAGAACCACGGTGGCCAAACTGCTGCGCACGAGTCGCATACGACTCTTTTAAACCCTTTACTGAAGCTCCTATGCTGGTACTTGTAGAATATTTTTTTATAAATTTGACACGTACTATATGTACGTATGGAATATGATATTTTTGTAAGTTTCCTGACTTTATTATGTAGTGTGATATACAGACAGATTGTAAAGGTGCGTATCCATTTCTTGCGATACATTTTCTTCTTGCTTGCCCGTCCTCATTGATACACAACGGTGATACCATAGAAGGATACATAACAAGTGCATACGCACCTTAACAGTAACCCACAATTTAATGCCGTTCCAACAAGGAATACGACGCTCGAGCATATCTGATAGGCGATACATGGTTCCTATCCTAACAAGGTCTGGCCACCACTGACATAGAAATAATATTTACACCAAACTTTTACGTGCACGTCTGCATGTGACACGCAATCGTCGACGCAAGATACGTTCGTGTAACGTCAGCTTAAACCTCCGAGCCTCCAGTGAGAATTCGCCGTCACGCCCCCTCTCCCCACAGAGCGCGCATTTCATTTGGGACGATTTACAACGTTGAAATCTCGAACACGTAAGTACACACTCGTCGAAGATCGCGATTCCCCAATCGAAACGAGGAATATCTGACGACGATCGTTCGTCTCGAGACGAACGACGAAGGGAATCGAGAAGCTATGATTTTTCGAGAGAACTTCTCACCAGGCCTCGGTACATCGTTGCGAAAAATCATTCCCTCCCCCAGTTTGAAGGCGGTCCTCTGTCCGTCTCTCCCCGCCCCACGGTTCGTCTCCCGTTCCTTTTCCCTTACCGCGACACGAAACGAGTTTCCAACGATTCAATGCCGCGGTCTTGCAAATGTGAAAGTACATTACTGCGGGCTCTGAAAGTCGTTTTGCCTCGAAGGTTCGCCTCTCGAACGGTGTGGCCCTGGACCCCGTTCACCGAGAAAAGAATCTCGAGTGAGGACGAGGCGTGTGGGCACGAAGAAAAATCGCCCGGGGAATACCGAAACCCGTCGAAACCACAGTGCTACATAGGAACAAAGGTTCGACGACAGCTCGTGGAAATCCTTTACTCTGGGGGCTTTCGAATAAAACCGCGGGGCCTACGAGCACGCCACGGTTGAACAGAGGATGACTCTTTTACCTCTGGCCAGGCTATCAATAGGTTAATCCCTTCGTGACCGTAAGTTTCGATTTCCTCTTTGGTCGCAGGTAAAAGACCCCTTTCCGGTATTCGATGCCAACTACAGTCGCACCCGGATCGAAAGTCTCGAAACGGCCCAGGCGTATTTGTTATATACCTGGTCGAACAATTCGATACTTTTATTATTCTTTGTTAAACCGGGTATTTTCTGGTTCGCCATTCTTTTGCCGTTTATCTCGTATTGTTGTTGTTCGCCGTGCCGCCATAACCGTCGAGGCAATCGTTAGGCTCGTAAAGAATTAAAGGCAATCGATTATAAACTTGGGAAACAGGATGGTTTCGGCCCGAAATAGGGGACCATCGGTCAAGCGCTCGGGCAACGCTCTGTTTTCTCCTGAAATACGGGATCATTGATCACCTGGGAGGAGAAAACTACCGTCGAGGCAATCGTTAGGCTCGTAAAGAATTAAAGGCAATCGATTATAAACTTGGGAAACACGATGGTTTCGGCCCGAAATAGGGGACCATCGGTCAAGCGCTCAGGCAACGCTCTGTTTTCTCCTGAAATACGGGATCATTGATCACCTGGGAGGAGAAAACATTATTTATTCATTTGTTTGTGGAGGTATTTCGAATGTTAACACTATTCTGCCGGAAGAGCTATATATTAAAAGATTTGTTTATTTCGGTGCTAGCGATAGAAATTAACCGTTTTTTTCCCACTGTTGTCATATGTTGAGCATTGTCAGAAATACAATTTAAACTTATGGAACTTGAATTCCTTTCAAATATTCCAACAGGTTTATTGATCAAAGATACGAAAAATTGCGTTTTCTTATGTATAATAACATTACCATGGGAATTATTATATATAACTGTGGGAAAAGTAAAAATGTTGTCAAATGGCGACGAATGAAAAATGACATTAGTCGGTTTCAAAATTTAAAAATATTATGAATCATTCATATGCTATATAATATACACAAAAGTACAACAAAATATGTCTTCGGTAATTTTTAAACAATCTGTGAATGAAAGAGTTAAAGAAAATTTTTAGGTTATGTTACGCAAGCTGCCTTATTATTCGACTGAAATTTGCTATTGTGATTAAAATTACTACTTATCGATTCTTGGTAGCCAAAAAGCCTGATAGTTTCTGATAATATAATTTCGGTTAAAGATACACCATGAAGTGAACGACGACAGTGTAGTTCGGAAACATCGAGGAAGTTAGCGCAGCCTGGTGTATAGTGTTCGCTAACAAATTCATCGGAGTGTGGACTGCATCGTCCAGGAGCGACGTTAAATTATTCGAAAGTTATAGCTTCGTAGGAAAAGCGAGGTTTCGGATTTTCTTGGGGAAAATTACGACCAACGTTCGATACTGACCGTGCAGGTCCTGTAATTTGGTCTAGTTTGGGAAGGGTCAAGTTTCATGGAAGCGCACGATCTAATTTCGATTAACTTCGTGTCGATCTCGATGGATCTTTACGAGCTGTGCGCAGCGCACTTCCGGCCGCTGCCGTCGCGTGGAAAAATACTCGAACTAATCGAAGGATACGGTGGGGAAAGTTCGCATCGGTCGGAAAACTGTCGAAGAGGAGGAAGGCTTAAAGTCACGGCGACATCGGGGGAAAATATATATATATATAAATGTACGAGGTTCTCTCTCCCCGATACGTAAATAGACGTTTCGTTCGTATCGAGATTAACGTCGTTTCCTACGGAGAATGAAGCGCGACACGAAATCCGATTGAGCCGAACGACGCGACACGTCCTCGAGTGCTACTTTGATCCTACGTCTTCGAGTTAGGAATATTCGATTCCGATTTGATGCTACAAAAAATCAATTCTTTTGGTTAAAAAATGGACCTTTCGTATCGATTCACTGCTGTTCCATTTATCTGAAAATTGATTCTTTACCCCAAGAATGGAGAATCGATTTTCCTTTTTTCAATTTTGTTTTTGTGTTACTAAGAAATGTTTTTCAACGCAACTACATTTGACTGAACGACGAAGAGATGAAGTCGTTTAATTGGTCTTTCGGTTTGAGAATTAATTTGTCCCCAACGGAAAGACCACTTACAACAGCTTCACACCGCTGGTTGTTAGGCAATAGCTGAAGTGTGGGATCTTCCTAATAAGTACGCGGAACCATGTTCCTAAGAAGCAATCCAGTAATTATTTATTATAAATGAAACCTTATTCGTTAATATTGGCTTTCTAATTTTCAAGCTTCTAAGGCCTGAGCAATGAGTTCGTACCTTTTAGCGAAAGGGAAGGAGGTCAATTTCGGATATTTAAACAATTTATTAATTAATTATGGTCCCGATTAAAAACATTATTCGGTATAATATCGTATTTCAGTACACCACCTTATGTATCATGCATAACCACAATACATACCCACATTTTTTCCCCAACTTTATGATCCACTAATAAACAATCTAACCAGAGTTCAACGGACAACCAACCATAATATACGTTCTACCTTCTCGTCACGCGTCAGCGAAATTCAACCAGGATAGCCGATAGTAATTCGGTGGCGAACGGGTAGCGAACGACAAATTATCGTCGCAATTGATAACAATTTGTTTCCCTGTGTTGTCCATAGCCACACAGGCCAGTGACGCACCGGCCACGATTACCTTGCCCCGTGACAAAGCGGGGTTTTCGGCCCACGAGATATCCTCGGTCGTTTCGAAGAAAAAAGAAAAAATTAGATCGGGAATTTTTCTTTCCCCTCCCAAAGAAGACACGGTCCGAACCCACGGGGACAAATACGGTCCGACATGCGGCTCGTCGATCGATACCACGGGTTAATCGCGTTACCGGAGGAGTGTATAATTTTATTACGGATAAAACCGAAACGAATTCGCTGGCCGGATTCTTCCGGATCGGCCGTCGGATTTGTGATGCCTGACGATATGTACACCGGCGAACAAACTCGGCTTCCGTTAGGGGAAAAAGTGGCGTAAGAGAAAGGCCTCCCCACCGCTTAGTAAATTTATTTCAAGTACTGAAATAAATGTTAAATCGAATGTTAATTTGACATACCTTTCAATAATTCCCGAAACCAAATAGCAGAAGGTCCTTCCCCTACGCCACTTTTTCAACTTGCGGAGGCAGAGTTTGCTCGCGAGGGTACACCCAATTCTGTTTTTGCACCACAGATACGTTCTGGAAGTATAAAAAAAGATTCGTGTGAAAAAATATAGTGTACATCCATGGAAAAATGGAAGATTGGTTCTAGGTTTACAAAATCAGTAATATAATAGATCATATGAAAATTCAGGTTAGAAGCATCTTCATATAGACTAATGTTTCCCAACGGTTTTTTTTTTCTAGTAAAATAGTGAAGCATGTTCTGAAAAAGTTTAACATTAATACACGTTTCGAATAGAAAAGGCACATGAATAAAACTGTTGTCGATGCGGTTACGAATGTTAAAGATTTGCTAATTGTCCCCCAAAATATTGAAATTGTCTCGCGGTGGGGCTTAAGGAATCGGGAATACAGCAAAAAATAGACGTAAAATTTCAGTACGTTGGATACTAAAACGAAATATTTAAAACCATAATACTTACTGGCATATAATCTTCATTTCGGGTCATATGAGGAAACATTTTTTTTTTCCTCGAATTTGAATCGATCGTGTTAAATGAAACAAATCGTGTAAAAAGAGAGTGTAATTTCTTTTCCAATACGTGTTAAGTCGAAATTATGTGAAACAAGTTCGTGTAAAAACAGAATTTCGTGTAAGTACACGTGACCGTGTACCTACACGTGCACGAGCGCACAGGGTCGATTGCTATTCGCGAATCACCCTGTTCGTCGTGTTCGACCGTTTGAAAACAACGGTCGTTCGCGATGGAAATCGCGAGATTGTTAACCATACGGACTGTTGCATGCGGGCCAGACGTATGGCATTACACCGTGGCAGACACCTGCTTCGCCCCTATCGTTCCTCTGTTCTTTTCCTTTCGCAGAATAGTGTAGATTTGTCTGTTATTGATAACAGAAGAGCACACGAGTTATTTGGATGCATAGTGTTCTTATAAACGGATTTTAACTCTTTTCACTCGAAATTTCCAAATTCCCCAAACATTTTATCGCTTCAGAAGGGACATGCGAGTGCAAAAGGTTAATTTTGTTTCCGTTAGGTAATTCCAGTAGGTAGCGAAAAGAACAAAGTCAGTTTTAATTATTGTCTGACTTGTTCTATACGATTATTGTCCGGGCGTCTATTGCCGAGCGATTATTGCCCCTTCCCTTTTGTCGCCGAGGCTCGGGCTTCGGGTGAAAAAATTTACGAGGGTTTGAAGCATTTCTCCCTATAACATTGTTGTCCCTGTGGAGACCAGAATTCGAACAATAATCGAGGGGAGTGTGTATAATCAATTACAGGTATATGTGCATGAAATCCGTGGTCTAATCATGAAGGTACAGTGACGAGCAAAGTTGACTTCCGTTGGGGGAAAAAGTGACGTAGAGGTAAAGGCCTCCGACCACATGATAAATTTATTCCAAATACTGAAATAAATTTTAAACCGAATATTAATTTGGCAGAAATTTCAGTAAGTCGCGAAAAAAGTGGTAGAAGGCCCTTTCACTAGGGCTGCAGGAATGGCCTTCTACCACTTGGTCTCGGGAGTTACTGAAATTTATGCCAAGTTAACATTCGGTTTAAAATTTATTTCAGTAGTTGAAATAAATTTACCACGTGGTAGGAGGCCCTTCCCTTACGACGCTTTTTGCCCTAGCGGAAGCCGAGCTTGCTCACGAGTGTACGCACACACCGGACCTCCGCCTTCAAACGGAAATGGACCTTATCAATTTCCTCGAGACGTTGATACTCGCGGGCGATTTTTCCTCCGGTGACTCGGTAGACTGGGCCGTCACGCGGTTTCGTCTGGAAAAATCGTATACGACGATAACGTTTTCCTTCGTGTCGCTCGAAATCGACTGGGTTGTGCACACACTATTCTTCGAAAGTACTAAGACACCTAGTCTATTTGCAGGAAATGTGATGTTTCATATAAATTATCTATTACAGGTTACGTGTATTATTACGTATAAAGTTACTAAAATCAACCTGTATATTCAGTTTCATATTCCAATAAAAATTGTAAAAGATCTGCAACAAATGCATCGTTATAAAAGTGTACTAACCGGTCATTTTGTCTGCTTTGGTAGTTCTAGTGTTCAAGCTATACCACATTGCTCATTATGCAGTATCATTTCATGTACCCTCACGAGTAAACTCGGTTTCCCTTAGGGGAAAAAGTAGCGTAGAAGGGCCTCCTAAAATTTGGTATCGGGAATTATTCAAATTTATGCTACATCAACATTCGATTTAATATTTATTTCAGTACTTGAAATAAATTTACCAAGTGGTTGTAGGCCCTTTTCCTATGTCACTTTTCCCCTACCGGAAGTCGAGTTGGCTCGCGAGAGTACGTTGGTGGGGCGAAACGCAAACACACACATGCAGACACTCACACCTTCTCACGTAGGACAGTCTGAGGAAGCGGTGACCCTACTTGACCGAGACGGCCGCGATCTCACAAGTCGGTCGTATACACTTCGCGTACCATTTATATGTTGTTTTACAACCGGCAACGATAAGGCAGTCGGCACCGCGAGTCACCGCGGGGCGAGCACGCGACCACCGCTGATTTCCGGGGGACGGCCGGCCGCCATTACGTTTTCGGGGTTGCGCCACAGACCAGAGATGGGCAAATTCATTATTTAGATAAAGAGTTTCGAATAACGAATAAAAGATAAAAAAAAAAGTACTTGGTCATTTTCAATTGTTTAAACGTGGGGATTCCAATTTTTATAACAAGATAATACTTCTTGAATGAAACAACATTTGGCAAACAATTATTTCATCTCATTAAGCGTTTAAAGCTCAGAATGATACCCTTAGATATTGTTGCTTTTCACTAGAGTTGGGCAGAATTTTATTCGAACAATACACAGTGAAAAGCAGCAGTATCTAAGAGTGTCGTTCTGAACTTAAAACTGTTAATGAGATTAAATAATTGTTAGACAAATGTCGATTCATTCATAAAGAAGTATTATTTTGTTATAAAAATTGAAATTTCCACCTTTGAACAATTAAAAATGATGGAATACTTTTTTTGATCTTTTATTCGTTATTCGATATCTTTTATGTAGATAATGAGTTTGCCCATCTCTGCTAGAGAGATTTAGATAAAGAGTTTCGAATAACGAATAAAAGATAAAAAAAAGTACTTCGTCATTTGCAATCGTTCAAACGTGGAGATTCCAATTTTTATAACAAGATAATACTTCTTGAATGAAACAACATTTGGCAAACAATTATTTAATCTCATTAACTGTTTAATCTCAGAATGATACCTGTAGATGTTGTTGCTTTTCAGTATGTATTATTCGAATAAAATTGTGCCCAATTCTGCCACCGACTCGAGGCAGACCGTCGGAGGTTCATGAACTCACCGAGTAAGCGGAGTATTCAAACGAAAACTGCTGCCTGGCGACAGGATTTCGACGCGATGTTGCGTCAGCTAATGCTCATCTGTCGTAACCGAGGTTCGTTGTACGTATGTAGGTACGTACACGTGTGGCTACGTTTCGTCAACGAAAGATACGAGGTTGCGAATACACTTGTCGCGATCAGGAATATTTGGACGCTTCACAGTGGTTCGGAATCAATATCTAGCAGCTCGAATGGTCAAAAACGAATTGTCTTTTATCTTCCAAAAAAGTCACACACGAAGTTAATTATTGTTAACGGTAGAAGATTTGATTCATGCATTATTATTCTTATGAGACCCTTTAGTTTCGTCAATCTTACAATTAGTCAAAAATAGAAAACAAGTCTATAAAAATTTACATTTTTTTGACGTCATTACAGAGGATCCCTAAAATTGATAAAAATTTGTTCAGTGGTCAAAATCAATATTTAACCGATAGTTACATTGGAAGACTACTTTTTACTTATAACCTCATCACTATCACCTTGGAAGTCTACTCCATGTTTGTTAACCTCATTGTAATTTCTGGTCTCATCGTGTAACTACTTTGTTTACTAACTATTTCAAAATGCACGTATCTCTGTTTACTGCTACAAGTACAGAAATATATCTCTGAATTTGATAAGTGCATATCTACCGTACAGTCATCCTTTGTTAACGTTACAATGGTCTTCGTAGTATTAACTATTTATTTTCGGTCACGACACTGACCAAATGCACGGAAAACTTTCACCTGATTTTCACATATCTTTAATTAATAAATAACACTGCTGAAAGTCACAGTTACGAGAAATGCTTGAAAACACGTACCGTAAGATTTTTAAATTGACACAGTATAAGTTGGAGACACTTGAAACTTGAATGAATTTCATTCATTGACTATCAACCACGCGTAGCTGTACAAGGATCGAAACAGTTATTACAGTTATACGAAGAAGGTTTATTTACGAAACATTTACTAACACACAGCACACAGTGGTCTCTCGTTAACCCACTAATAAATGTCGGTTGGGAATCGTCTCGTTAATAAAGGGAAATTATCTCCCCCCTCCACCGAGAAAGGTTCCGAAAGTATCCTATTTTAGTCAGTTAAGTACGTTGGACCGCGGGGCTCGGGACAACCTAAATCCTGTTAATTGTCCGTGGAGCGATAACGATTCTCCGGGTGTTTACGGTCAAGAGGAAGAACCGGCCTGGTCTTCTCGGTCCGCAAAAGAGAGAATTAACGAGGGAGGGAGGGGCGAAGTTTTCGGAAATCCCAGGACCGCTCCAGTAATCTCACTTTTCCTTCATGACGTGTCGCCTTCAGCCTTGCTAATCCTCGTCGCAGGCACCCAAAAACGAAACGAAAGGAAGAAGGTATAAGGTTAATGTTCCTAAATTTTATATCTAATAAATAATGAAAATAAATTTCTGTGATAGCAGAATTTGATTAGAAATAGGGACATTGACCTTGTAAGTGGAAATTTTAGGACTCGTCCGACGGAATTCGACGAAAGGAAGGCGGCACAGAGAACGAAGCAAACGGAAAGCTTCAAGACACCGTTCGGTCGGTGGCAGAGGCACAACGTGAAGGAAAACGGAGGTCGAAGGGCAAGGGGATGTTTCGTGAGGTCGAGGAGCGTACGCGAGGAGAATGATAAGTCTCTGGATGACGACACCTGGTGGCTCTGTGACGAGAACCGGTGTGTCCTCGAGAGGGAGAAGAGACTGACTGTTTCTTTGAATCATATGCCGACGATTACTGCAAGTCCGTGTCGCCTTATTCCACTGCGACTTTTTTTTGTAGATTTAACGTTGTGTGTAATGTAACGCCTAGTATTCTAATTACGACGATTAAAAGAACTGGAATAGTAATATTCAGTGTGGACAATTATTCTACATGTTTGATGAAATTCTCGTTCCTTTACCTTATTGCTGTATTATACAGAGTGTTCAAGAAAAAGGGTCCGAGACTTTAGGTGCTTATAGTACTCACCGAGTGGAGTAAAAAATCGATCCTTTCGATGAAAAATGCACAAGTTTATTTTCCACATTTGTTACAGATGCTCGATACGTGTTCCTTCTATTTCAATACAAAACTGACATTTACGGATCATAGATTAAATTTCCTATTGCCTGTTGTCATATAACCTTGAGTTAACCAATTTTTCTGTTCACGTTCAATATATCGCGAACAGGCTCACGGTATCGAAAGCTCGTGAACATAAAAGTTAGTTTCACATCGAAAACTTTGGTTGTAGAACCTATGTTGATTAGACATTTACCGGTACTCTCGGTGAGCACTACAAGTCCCTGAAGTCTTAGACCTTTTTCTTCGAACATCCTGTACATTATACATCCTGTTATTATTACTACTCGTAGACCCAGAAAATTGTTCGTCCTCGAAGCTGTAACTGGCGGTATGTTCATGCAAATACCGACAGATGTTTATGGAGTAATTTCTGATAACAGAAATTGATTCGAAGCTCGTTACCGTAATGAATGATCTCGTTAGGTGAAGGGAACAATTGATGACCGTTGTAAATTTTATTCTAGTCACTACCTCGTTATGATTTATTCAGTTCTATCTGAAATAGATACATCCAGCACCGCTAAGTCGTAAGAAACGAAGAATTACTATTCGTATGTTTCAATGAATTACCATTCGTGATTATACATTGAACTTGATCCCACTAATGGATTCGTGAGCATGCTCAGTCATATGCGTTGTATGTGTGCGCGCGCGCTCATCGGGAGGTGCGTCCATGGTATCGATTATCGATTTGGATGTAAATAGACGCGAATGATAAATTTATCAGCGGTAGAGACCATCAGCGGCACGAGAATCGCCTTCCGTCTTCCGTGCTCCTAATTTTGCCCCGACAGACTCCTGCCACGCTGTCAAAGGAAAAGGGCGGTCGGGAGCAGCGACAAGGATCCGGCTGCGCGTAAACAGTTCGTGTTTTCGACAGCGACATATACAGAGACATCGTCGCGAATGCGTATCGACCAAACGCTAGCCGATATATTCGTCGTTATTTTCCTTGACGCGACGTCACCACACGGCCGAACGTTATTGCCTGTTTCGTGCGATTGTTTCTTTAACAGCGCTCCTTGAATCTTTTTATAAAGCAATCGATATACCGAGTGTATCGCCAACCGAACAGAGGTCCTTGAAAGGGAACTACAACGAGCATGATTCGTGGGTTTCTTGGAGGAAAGGTGAAGTATTATTCTTTGGAAGGCTACGATGGAACGATGATCTAATTATGTATTATAATTGTACTTGCTGCAGTTTTTGTAAAAAGAAAAACGGGTCACTTTGTGAGTGAAATTGTAGTATGTTCTATGGTAATTTATGTATGTATGATTTCACTTTTTCTGATATGACACAAGATTGTGTTTTAAAGGCTTTAGCCAGTAGAATTGAAAACGTCATTCAATTCCAAGAAACTTTCGCGGTTTTGGATTTCAGAGAGTTGAATGCTGACGCCATCTATCGGGAAGAGTGGTTGTATATGGGAAGATATTGGATCGGTAGAGTATGTTTGGATCACAGATAAGGTAGAGAATAGACTTATCATCTTATGGGACTTCGTGTCTTATCACAAACGAGATATAATAATAGACCTAACATGCAATGTAATTTTCTGTCCCATGCTTCGAGGGCGTCAGAAGCCCCCTTACCATTTTAGTGTCAATACCCGACGTGACCGATAAAGCATGGATTCTGAGTATTATTAGCACAAATGAAGTGTTGTATATTCCATTCATATTGCGTATATGTATATGATTTGACGGGAATAGTATATATTTTTTCACTTAACTACAAAACAATTTATTCTAATGCATCGTTAATGGACATTTTATTAATGTTACTTTTTACATGTTCTTGTTTTATTCGTTTTTATATCTTGCCTTAAATTTGTATATTTGTAACAGATAAATTCAGAATAGATGTAGCTTCATAAATAGTCTATCGAATCTACCTTTTGGTCGGTGGCTTACAATTTGTAAGCCAAATTTTTTTGAATGCCTTACCGTAA